>NC_059211.1:648789-863789 GCF_020615455.1 Coregonus clupeaformis | reverse complement strand
GTGGTCTCAATTCTCAACGGGAAGATATAGGGCGTGTTCCATCATGTGTGTTCCACACACACTACCCTCCCCCAACACACACGCATGCACACAGACACCCACCCACGCAGTGTGTGTGCTCTGTGCCTTATAGATGCCCTAGGGTGGGACAACACAGTGCTCAGTCAGTGATACTTTGATACAACAAATGATTTATCTCTCAGTTAAACACACCTCTGGTGTAATCATTATTCCTGCAGCACACCAACCTGCAGTGCATCTCCGTATGGGTGCGTCTTTATCTCTCCCATCATGCCAGCTAGGATCTGACTGTGGCGCATTTGTGGAATCAACACGGTGTGTTAAAGACTGTAGAGTACAAATAATGTGATTGCTTGTATAGTCATATGGTTGCAGGTTAGCGTTTTCTGTCCTGAATCGTTCTGGAGGCAGCTCTGCAGTGTTCACTAGCTGGCCACAGTCATAAAATCTGATATTAAACCTAACCCTAACCTTAACCCTAACCTTAACCACACTGCTAACCCTAACCTTAAACTAAGACCAAAAAGCACTTCTTTTTTAAAACAATATAGCCAATTTTGACTTTGCAGCTGGCCTATCTAAGCAGAAATTGGTCAGTTCTGACTCCATGACATGCCTCCAGGACATGACAATAGAATTTCAATGTGGCAGAGCTACAGTTATGGTATCCAAATTAGATGTGAATGCCTACCTCCACTTGTTTAGCTTCATAGAATATACTGTGTGGAGACTAACCGTTTGAATAAAGCATATGCCAAAAGCTGGAGATATTCTTATACTCTATTTGTATCCTGATGCTTTAAGTGGAAAGTGCACAAACACGGCTTTGAAAAAAATATATTCTGATGGAGTAGTGCTATTAATAACCTAAGAGAACCTCTGAGAGCTGCGTGTCCTCTAGTTTAGATACAGCATGTACTGTGGATGCGATGCAGTGACTTGGCACACATGCACAAACACATGCTCAAACACACACACAACCCTCTCTTCCTACCCACTCCCCACCCAATCACACCTTGGCTCACACACACACCTCCTGAGAGAGGTCTGGAGAAGGGTAGGATCCCCCTCTATCTCCTTCACCTCCACCACTCTTCCAACTGTGTAACAGCTGGACTACTATATCACTAAGGGAATGACTGCCTAAGCCGGCCAAAGGTAATCTAGGGTAATATAATTAAGCTATGAACCAATTAATTTTAATTAAGCCATAAAATGTTATCATTGCAGATGTATGTGGTTTCTGTACATTGACAACTCCACATAGGCCTGCCTGCTGCAACTTAGCCATTCTTACATGTAAATCAGCAACTTACTATTTTCAATACGATTTTTTAAGGTAAAAAATAATCATTTCGAGAAAATAAGGTTTCTCCTAACAAATACATTATAAATGAGACCATTTAAAATATATATTATTTCTGGCTTTACAAACTTGAAGAGATTCTGTGAAGAGACAGGATGTTCAAAATCTGTTCTATTAAGTCAAATCATCAAAAAATGATATGAAACAAAAATCCTAATGGCTTTGAGTTCTTTTGCCTCTTCATCATTAGTTATTCTGTCTGATACACCCACATGTCAATCCATTCCATCTTTGAAGTATGAAAATCAGCTGCCACTGCAGTCGAGTCCCCCGAAAGTGTCACTGCAGTCCACAGAACGACTTGTCACTTCAGGTTATCCTCACCTACTGTGGCATTTATTTCCAAAGTGTTATTTTCCCCTGACGGCGCGGCTTGGTTAGGTCCATTCATTTTGCAGCTTTTTTCGTCCCTTCTCTCAAAGTGCCAAGTCACCCTAGGCAGTTGTAGGATTGTTGGAATGCAACCTTCAGTCATCGTTGATTTAACCTGACCAGTTGTTGTTGATTTATAATAAATGCTGTACCCTGCTTGTAGTGAGATGAGTGAGTGATATTTTAGGGAATATTTAGCTGTAAGTGTGAATGACTAGCTTGGGTGAGGTGGCGTAGTCACAAAATGTATATTTTAGGTTGCTCTGGTATTGATTGTACTCTACATTTTCAGCACTGCCATGCGACATAGTCTCTCTGTAGTCGAGGACTATTTCATGATCCAATTTGCAATGTCACCGGCGTAAGGATGCATCCCATTGGACGGGGTTGTTTTTTTCCTGTAATGCGCCCTGCCCTAAAAAATAACGAGTCCCATCTGAATAGAGATTAAACATCTCTCTGTTTCTCCTCCCAGTTTACACTGGAAATCCTGAGCAGTAATTACAACTAGAGTGAAAGTAATTTGCTTAGACAAAGAGGCCTAATCGTGAAAGGCCTGCTTTCAAATGAAACTGTTTTATTTGTATGCAGCTCAAGGTCTCTGTGTTGTATGCGGAGAAGGTACCCGGAATGGAGTTTTGTGGAAATATTCCAATGGCAGAATATTGGCAAACACTGGAGTGGAGGAGCGATGTATAGAGTTGTACATTCTTAAGGATTGGTTTATCAAGTGTATTCAGAATGCACCCACAGGGATAGTAAGGATCCAAAAACGTAACCACATCCACATGATAATACAAATTATAGACAGCAACCATATCAAGAGTCCTACATCTCAAACTTATACTTTCATATGGGCAAAAAAACAAACTCTTTAAAAAATGTCTGCCATTTCCTAGAAGGCAAATTAGGCATTCCATCTGTTGGAAAACTAGTCTTCCATTTTAAGTACATCTCAGGAGCATCCTAGAGGAACCCTGAAGTGCTCTATCTGCCACCAGGACTCTGTTGCTGCCGATGGCTGTGAAAGTTTCTTGCTGATTGAGCCACATCTATTTGAGTTTGGAGTCAGTCTTTTAAGAGTTAAGTCTAAAAGTATCTCCCTTTTAACATCTCCTGAGAACTTTCTTATGTTCTGTTGTGAGAGGCTGCTTGAAGTACAGTATTTGTGAAATCATTAGAGAACGTGATCGTTCTCAATTCTCTCTCTCTCTGCCTGAGGAGAGTTGGGCGAGATCTCATTCTTTCACTGTTTCTTTGATCAGCAGCCTTTAAGTGGTAGGGACCCTGGTTAAAAGTGTTTCCTTGAATATCATTTTGCCAGTGTCCCACATGAAAAAAGACTCAATGTATTCACTGTAGTGTTTTTGCAGACTAAAGTCTAAAGTATGCAAAAACTGTACAGTGAATACTGTAGTATTTACTGTAGTATACTGTAGTATTTACAGTAGTGTACTGTAATATTTTAAGTTAACTATTGTATAAATACTGTAGTAAAAGAAAACTGTAGTATATATTATGGTTATTAGTGTTTTTGCGGATTGTAGCAGTAGCTGTGCGTGGGTAAAATCACTGAGGAAGCAAAGCCAAGCCAGTAAAAAATCCATGTTACAACCAGTGTTGTGATAATTGCATTGTTTGCTCTATAACCCATTAGTTCATACGCCACCATGATATACAATAAGGCCGACACAACAGAAGACAACAGTCACACAGTGGCGGAATAAATTCAACTACACATACGTTTGTTTCATCACAAAACCGGAGAGCATCATCTGTCCGGTAAAGTCTACAAAGACAATATTGCATGTAACAAACAGACACATGACCTGTAGCAAGGTCAATCAAGTTCATGTTTGACAGTTTACTAAACAACTACTGATTTTGAACCACAGTTACCGCAAGTCAGCACAAGACAACAGACACCGCCTCCACTATTTCAGCACCATTTCAACTTAAACATTGAAACATCATCAAATTAACAAGGCTATATGCTTAGTTTAATACACTGAAAACAAACTTAAAGATACCAAAAACAACAGTCCAATCAATGTTCCTAAATATCATGTGGCTGTCTATGGTACTGATTTCTATGTGTGTGTGTGTGTGTGTGTGTGTGTGTGTGTGTGTGTGTGTGTGTGTGTGTGTGTGTGTGTGTGTGTGTGTGTGTGTGTGTGTGTGTGTGTGTGTGTGTGTGTGTGTGTGTGTGTGTGTGTGTGTGCGAGCGCGTGCATGGGTGACAAAGTAAAAAAAACATGTTGACTCTCCCTACTTGTAGACTAGTTGAATGCCAATGCGATCCTCCTCTCTTTCCTGTTGGCAAAATGGTATATGGCTCTGTCACACGGTATGCTTTTAGTTTTTGTTGTCATAGGCTACCTAGCTAAAATGCTTGATAACCTAACTTCCTCGCATGGGCAACAATTAACTAACTAAGTTAGCTAGCTAGTTAACGTGGGCCTACTAGGCTACATCTAGGCTATATATTGAATGTCAATCATCTCAGGCCAGTGGCACAATATATGAATTTATGGTTAGATCAGAATCGCCGTCATAATCATTGGCCTGTAAAGAGAATTCCAAATCCCCATCTCCATCCATGACTTAGGAAAGGGCCGATTTAGCAAGCTAGCTACTGCAGGACATAAACACAAGCAGACCAGAAACAGACAAGTTTTTCTGACAATTATGTTTTGCTTAGGATGTGATTTGATTGGCATGAAGCCAAATCCAAACTGGCCTCCCTCAACGCTGATTGGCTAATTATTTTAGAATTTTGTATCAAGGGAGGCCAAATGCTTGCTGGCATCAATCAATCAAATGCTACTGCCACAACATGTCATACTCTTTTGGTCCAGACAGCATCAGATAGATGGGCTACACATACAGAGACAGAGGGGCGCTGTTTCCCTCGCTCGGATGATTTCTCCGGTGAGATTCTGCCACTTGCGAATTGATGGAAAATTATGAAAACACAGAGAGAGACAAAATGTCCATTATTTAATTATTGGTCAAATATTTGGTGAAGCCTAGCTTCCCTTGACCTCCATAAATACACGCCACTGGATTGTAGTATACTGTAGTATTTGCTGTAGTGTGGACTGGGGTCTGAATGGATAGCTCCTGCTCTTTTCTATGACCTTTAGGGAACACAACATATGGTCTATACTTGGCATGTAGGTTTCTCACTTATGGGTTGCACAAATTGGTATATGGGGGAGGGGAATGTGCAGGGTATATGCAAATTAAATATTGTAGTATTTACTATAGTTAAAAAACGGTAGTGTTTTTGCGGACTGTAGTGTTTTTGCTGACATTACTGTAGTTAATACTGTAGTATTTACTATAGTATTCTACAGTATACTACAACATTCTATAGTAAGTACTACACATGATAGAGGGATACTACAGTGTGTTGTATAGTATTCTACAGTATACTACAGTTTATTACAGAATTCTATAGTAAACTGTAGTATTTTTTCATGTAGGCTGACTGCTCTTCTCTGCCATATGATGTACAACAAGGAACATGTTACTATTCCTATGTCATTCTAAGATGGATGTCTTATAGTGTATGTCTGCAAAAACAATCACTTGTAATGTAAACTAATGCAAATGAAAACCAATGCTACCCTGCGTTATGCTTTGATCTACCCACACTGACTTTCTCTTTCTCTCTCTGTTTGTGTGTGTGCCATCCTCTGCTGCAGTCAGAACGGCAGTGGTGTGATGTGGCGTTGGGATCCCCAGGGACAGGAGGAGAAAAGGCTTGGATCTAAGAGGAGCTCTGCAGAGACACACTCCACATGAACACACTGACTGACTCACAACACTAACTATAACATCCATCAATATATGTACGTATAGCAGTTATATATCTAAGGCCTATATTCCAGAGTGTTGAATGTAAAGACAGGAGAGTTTTTATCCTCAATGGATACAGATGTAGGATCTTAATTTGATCACCCTGTTGCAGGACAACTTTCCCGCATTGCTGAAATGTAAAACTTGTAGAGAATTTGAGGTTTAAAAAGGCTTCTGAAGTTTGTAATTTCCACTTAGAAATGCCAGACTTGATATTCCCTTAATAAGAATGCATCAACCCCTACAAAAATGTCCATTAATTATAATCCACATAATCATTCACATTTCTTGTTGCTGCAGGATTATTTTCCTGCTGTAGAAAATTGGCTCAAATTAAGATCCTACATCTCTATGATTACTACTTTATACTGTATTACAGCAGAGCATAGAAATGCCTTATGCAGTGCCTCTATCATAGAGACCATGCATCAGAACCTTCAATGTAAACAGAGGAGAGCTGACTGAGTATTCCCATTCTAGAGTGTTGTATGACAGATAGGGGAGAGCTGACTAAGTATTCCCATTCTAGAGTGCTGTATGACAGACAGGGGAGAGCTGACTGAGTATTCCCATTCTAGAGTGCTGTATGACAGACAGGGGAGAGCTGACTAAGTATTCCCATTCTAGCTTGCTGTATGACAGACAGGGGAGAGCTGACTGTGTATTCCCATTCTAGAGTGCTGTATGACAGACAGGGGAGAGCTGACTGAGTATTCCCATTCTAGAGTGCTGTATGACAGACAGGGGAGAGCTGACTAAGTATTCCCATTCTAGAGTGCTGTATGACAGACAGGGGAGAGCTGACTGTGTATTCCCATTCTAGAGTGCTGTATGACAGACAGGGGAGAGCTGACTGAGTATTCCCATTCTAGAGTGCTGTATGACAGACAGGGGAGAGCTGACTGAGTATTCCCATTCTAGAGTGCTGTATGACAGACAGGGGAGAGCTGACTGTGTATTCCCATTCTAGCTTGCTGTATGACAGACAGGGGAGAGCTCAGCTGAGTATTCCCATTCTAGAGTGGTGTATGACAGATAGGGGAGAGCTGACTAAGTATTCCCATTCTAGAGTGCTGTATGACAGACAGGGGAGAGCTGACTGTGTATTCCCATTCTAGAGTGCTGTATGACAGACAGGGGAGAGCTGACTGAGTATTCCCATTCTAGAGTGGTGTATGACAGATAGGGGAGAGCTGACTAAGTATTCCCATTCTAGAGTGCTGTATGACAGACAGGGGAGAGCTGACTAAGTATTCCCATTCTAGAGTGCTGTATGACAGACAGGGGAGAGCTGACTAAGTATTCCCATTCTAGAGTGCTGTATGACAGATAGGGGAGAGCTGACTAAGTATTCCCATTCTAGAGTGCTGTATGACAGATAGGGGAGAGCTGACTAAGTATTCCCATTCTAGAGTGCTGTATGACAGATAGGGGAGAGCTGACTAAGTATTCCCATTCTAGAGTGCTGTATGACAGACAGGGGAGAGCTGACTGTGTATTCCCATTCTAGCTTGCTGTATGACAGATAGAGGAGAGCTCAGCTGGATTCTCATATTGCACACCAGCCCAGTCAGTTGTATAAAGAGACAGAGACACAGTAACACTGTCTTCCTCCCCAGGCTGGTCTGTCTATCCATCTGAACAGTTAGGCTGATGGGGTGGGATGTGTGTGTGTGGGTTCGTGTGTGTGTGTGTGTGTATCTTGTTGAACCGTTACTGAGTCTCTAATGGGGTTAGATACCTGTAGGTCTGTTCTGTTTCTGCTGCTTCTGGTGCTGGACCACTCAGGGTTCGGGGGCTCAGGGCTCAGTACAGAAAATACCAGGGAATAGACTGTTCTATCTCCTTCAGGGGAGATTATATGAGACTAATGCATGGTGACTCCATGGTGACAGCAGCAGCACATCCGATCCCTTTGTTCAGGGTTTAACTGCTTCTGTCTGTCTCGCTCTGTTGAGTCGGTCTGATCTATAATTAGCACCAGCTAGCAGAAAAACACACTGTTTTCATAGCAGGGAGACTCCAGAGTCACTTATGCTTTTGGGTGATGTGACACAGCGTTTTCTCATTCATTGGGAAGCACTGATTGTAGTAATTGTAGATTTGGTTTGGTATAACTGCTAGCTGTATCATATATTGCTTGGACATACTCTTGGTTTCTGGATTATCCCACTGGCACAGACGTCAATTCAACATCTATTCCACATTGGTTCAACGTAATTTCATTGAAATTATGTCGAAACAACGTTGATTCAACCAGTGTGTGCTCAGTGGGATTTTCTTTATCAATACACTATTTTTAGTCCATGCAGTGCTTTTGTTGTAGTTTTGATGGTCACATGTTTTTGGGGTTTTATTACCTTATCAATATTCTATTTTCAGTCCGTTACCATGTCAATATACTGAATTATTCTTAGCCCCTGCAGTTCTTCTCTTGAAGCCACCTTTCGTTTTTGATGTTCACTGCAGGCACCTTCTACAAGTCTTTTTATCTGCAGTAACACTGCCTGATGGACCCTGGGCTCCCACCTCAATTGGCTTATGCTGTTTCTATGATTTCCTGGAGGAGCACCACAGCAGGTTACTATAGGCCTATGTAATGGGCCGTGACATTGGAGACTGTCCAAGTACTGAGATGAAGCTACTACTGCCAATAGGCTACAGAAACAACGCTAGCCTATTAAGACAGCACACAACACACCCCTATGAGAATTCACCATGATAAAAAAGACAAATGTTGTCCTGTTTGTAATAGTCCATTTACTATCACCAGCTTGGGGCTCTGTCTGTAGCCACTTAATGATACAATCACTGGTCCATGACTATAGAACCTGTAGTCTTTGGATCCTATCGACCGAGAGGTTACTGGACCATGAGTTTAAACTGTGACGTCTGATCTTCTTAGTCTTTTGGATGCAACACCAGACACTGACAGGACTGTGTGTGTGTGTGTGTGTGTCTGTGTGTGTGTCTGTGTCTGTGTCTGTGTCTGTCTATCTTCCTGACTGCCCAATTTGTCTGAGAGGTGGCTCTCAAGGCCGCTAGAGCACATCGGGACGTTAGCAACAGTATCCAAGGCAACAGCAGCCGCTAGCAACCCCAAATTAACACTTTGTTTACAGGTAACGAGACTAAGCTATGCAAAGCAGTGTTTTCCTAAGAATCGTTTTTTTTTACGTGTTGATTGTCTATGTCTGCCTAGAAAAAAAGGATTTTGAAACAGTACAAAGATTGGATAGATCCTGCATAGCATCTGCATATGCCATCTGCATATTCCAAATACAGTGTGTTTAATACCTATTTACATATTCATGTACTGGTCAGTGGAGGCTGTGTGTGTGTCTGCGCATGCATGCGTGTGTATGTGTGTCCTTGAGTGCATCCGCTTAATTGCGCACATTTGTTTATGTGTGTGTGTGTGTGTGTGTGTGTGTGTGTATGTGCTGTGTTTATGGGTCTGTGGGTGGACTCAGTGACAGGTAAGCCTGTGAGAGAGTGTGATGAATGAGTCTACTCCCAACGGGGTAAGGAGCAGCAGGGGTCAGAGCTGTGGGCGATTTAATTTCATTAGAAGAGGCTGCAGGCTGATATCATACTGTTGCTATAGGGAATATATATAGAATGTAATGGTAATGTATCGTAGGTGTGGTTTTCAGTGGGCCCTTGGGTTCAGGGATTTTTACATACTGTCATACTTGTCACAGTAAGTACTGACTGATGAAGTAATGAGATGATTTATGGGAGTGTGTATGTGTGTGTGCATGCATGTGTGCGAGTGTACGTGCATGTGTGTGTATGTGAACATGTGCGTCTGTGTGTGTGACTCTGTATCTGTACATGTGTGTGTCCGTGCTGTGCTGTGCTACAAGCTCTCACAGTCTCACGTCAGAATGAGACGTTCATCCATGTTTCTCAAACGTCAAATTTCTAAGTGTTTAAGGTTAAGTTTAGGCATTAACTCCAAATGTTTAAGGTAATGGTTAAGGTTTGGGATAGGCTTAAAACAAAAAAACTACTTTTTATTGCTGGATTCGAACATGCAACATTTGGAATCAAAGGCAGATGCGCCCATCCGTCATCCCCGTCCACAACGCCCTAGCAAAACCCAAACCTAATTGAAGGTAACAGCGCTCACTGTTGCTCCTAGTGGGCAGTTTCCATGTCATCTCCTGACATCCTCAGACATGGACAGACGTCGAATACTGACTTGTATCCCGGGTGACCTGCCTGGTGCCGTGATGACACACTCCTTCTCCTGTTCTCCCACAGTGGAGCGATTGCATTGATCCGTGGCACTGATGGCCTGATGAGGTTTATGGCCTCCCTCATTCCCCCAGCCCCAGTCAACTGTGTGTGTGGTGCGTGTGTGTGTGTGGTGCGTGTGTGTGTGTGGTTTATGGCGTCCTTCGCTCCCCAGCCCCAGTCACCGGCCTAACTGTCATTGCCCCTGTCTACCGCCAACGGAGAGGAGAGAGAGATTCATCGCCACGACCCTGGAAAGATAAAACATGTTTGTTTTTCAGAACATCCCCTCTTATCCCTCACAGAGAGAGAGGGAAGACAAGGAGGGAGGGAGAGAGAGCGAGAGGGAGAAAGATGGAGTGAAACAGGGAGAGAGCGACACTGAGAGAGAGATATAGAGATAGAGAGAGAAGTTGAGAGGGAAAGAGAGATAGAAATGGAGAAAGAGAGAGAATGGGTCCTCAAAACAGATGCCATTGCCTGACTAGCTGACTAGTCATTATTCCCTTAGTCATTCCTCTATCTGTTCACGTAGTTCGTTGTAGGGTTCTGTCTTAACATATGTTGCTATCACGCTAGTGAGCTACTGGGGTTATCCAGAGTTTGTCCCTACTGAAGCATATCCAATACACTCCTACTAAGTCATTAAAGTTCATACTTTACACTGTAAGGAAAACATTACATGCGTGACATAGTGTGCCAACTGCATATGTGCAATATGCTAACGCTAGCAGGAAATTAGCCATCAGCCTGCTACACTGACCTTGTGTGATTGTGATTGTTTCTTGCGTTTGCCTCTGAGCCATCTGCTCTTGACAGTGTATTTCAGCTTCCAAGTGAGTTTTATGATTCGTTTCAGCACCCCGGAGAGTGACACAGGTAAACTCATCCCATGGCTTAGTGCATGATATCCTGCTTTACTCTTCAAAGGGTTTGTTACACTCTCTAAAATACATATCTGGCAACATCTCTGAATGTTCTGAGCAGGGTTGCCATGTTGGTAGCTGCATTACAAAGTAAAAAGGCATAACTCTGATGCAGGATGGTCTGATCTGATGCAGGGCGGGCTGTTTCATAACAGGGCTTTAACATGGCGTGCCACTGTGTGAGGCTCTCACTACACCTTCCACTTGGCAGCATTGCAGGGGTATAAATCTTTGAAGGACTGCAGAGTGCGTCACACACAGAACCACCCAACCCAATCTGGCCCGGCCCACAGGCTGAGGCTGCAGGGAGAGAGGGGCTTACAGGGGGTCCATGGAGGCCTGGGAGTTGGAAGGGTTTTGTGCAGGAGTGGCTGTGTGTGTGTGTTGTGTGTGTTTTGGGGAATGATTAGGATTGGGGCGATGGGTAAGTAGTGTATATGAGGTGCAGAGCGGTGCGGTTTACGGATCTTTGTGTGTGTGTGTGTGTGTGTGTGTGTGTGTGTGTGTGTGTGTGTGTTGAGCATGGGTGTGTGTGCGCACGTGTGTGTATGGGAGCTTGCGTGCATGAATGTGTGTGCGTGCTTGTGTGTGTTTATGAGGTAGATAGAGGAAGGGATACAAAGGTCAATACAGCAGACAATCTATAAAGGTATCTCTATACCTTGACCCTGGAGAGCAGACAACAACCATAACCAAACGGTCAAGGTGGTTGTGCCCTTATTGTCTCAGCATCACTTCTTTACACAGATGTTCAAACAAGGACAACAAATGTCATTCATTTTCCACCTTATACCTGACAGATGGATGGGCAGGATATTAAAATGAACATATTTTATTATTTATTCATGAATTTATTTGTGAATCATTTAATGATTATTCTTACATTCCTACACTCCTACCTACCTCTTTCATCAAATAACAAAATGAACAAAAGCTCTCTAATTGGAAAGTTAGTGAACTGAGAGAGTGAATGGGTCTACTAATGTAGTTATTGATTGCACATTCAAATGCTAATGAACAACCTAGGCATGCTTTGATAGAATCATTAACACATTTAATGCTAGATGAATCACAATGGATGCTCACTTAAAGCTAAGAATAACTGATTAATCTAAATGGAGATCCTGTATATTTCTTAGATTAATTTACCTAGCATGACAAAGCGTGGAAAACCACTTTCCATCATATCACTGTTAATCTTGTGTCTGAGTAAAATTATAATCTCATTAGTAAATGTAAACCTCACTTGATTGGTCCATTACCACCATAATGACTACATTACCGCTTTAGAATTACTACATTATCGTATGATCCACCCATTCATTGATGTATGATGTAATTTGGCTTGGTTGAGATCTACCGTGACTGAGGGCACATAGGAAACATCACTGGGAAAGGTTGAGTTTGGGTCTAATATGTTACAGCACATCGGAAGTAAAATATTTATTACACTCCTCCCTTGATTATCGTCAATACCGACTGGGCACACACTGGTTGAATCAACGTTGTTTCAACATCATTTCAATGAAATTACGTTGAACCAACAAGGAATAGACTGTCACGGTTTCGGCCGAGGCTGCTCCTCCTCCTGGTTCGGGCAGGCTTCGGCGGTCGTCGTCCCCGGAGTACTAGCTGCCACCGATCTATGTTTCATGTTCGTTTGGTTTTGTCTTGATGTTGTACACCTGTGTCTAGTTAGTCCTCGTTAGTGTCCTATTTAAGTCTCGTTGTGTGTGTCTGTGTTTGTGTGTGATTGCTCTTCTGTTTTGGTGTTTGAGCTACGTACTTCCCTCCAGTGTTTGGAGAGGTTTTCGCACATGTTAGTGCGCTGTTTATTTGACGCCTGTGTGCGCCGTTATTTCGCCTCCGGGCTTATTGTGCTCATTTACTCCGTGAATATTTCACTAAAGTCTTTTGGACTGAGCTTCTGCGTCCTGCGCTTGATTCCTGCACCACACCCACCTTCAGCACCCCTTGACAGAATCACACACCAACTGAATGGAATCAGCAGGATCAACAGTCACGCCTGAGTCGCTCGAGGAGCATATCCGCGGCCAGGATGACCAGATACGACAACTGGGGACCGCTCTACAGGACGTCATCAACACCCTGCACCGATGGGAGGCCAGAGGGGTACCCACTCCTCAACCTACCCTGCCAACCCCATCGGCCGGTCCACCAGTCCCAGGTCCGGAACACAGGGGGATTCGTCTCGCTCCCGAGGGCGTATGACGGAACAGCTGCCGGGTGTCAGGGGTTCCTCCTCCAGGTGGAGCTCTACCTGGCCACTGTACACCCGGTGCCCTCGGGACACGAGAGCGTTTCCGCCCTCATCTCCTGTCTCACGGGCAAGGCGTTGGATTGGGCTAACGCCGAGTGGAGGAAGATGGACGCCACCACCATCTCCTACGCCGAGTTCTCCCGTCGCTTCAAGGCCGTGTTCGACCATCCACCTGAGGGCAAAGCAGCGGTGGAGCGTCTAGTCCACCTGAGACAGGGGAGGAGGAGCGCACAGGCGTTTGCGCTGGAGTTCCGGACTCTAGCGGCGGACGCAGGGTGGAATGAACGGGCCCTCATCGACCATTTTCGATGTAGCCTACGGGAGGACGTTCAACGTGAGTTGGCCTGCAGGGATACCAATCTCACCTTCGACCAGTTGGTCGATATGTCCATCCGTCTGGACACCCTGCTGGCCACCCGTGGACGTCCCGAGGGGGGTCCGTCCATTCCGCTCTCCGGCACCGCCGAGCCCTATGGAGCTAGAGAAAGGATTTACAAATTACATCAGTGTGCCCTATGGAGCTAGAGAAAGGAGGAGGAGGAGCCCGAGGGGGCCTGTCTCCTGCACCAAGTGCGGTCGTGGAGGGCACACTGCGGCCAGGTGCTGGGGAGGGTTCTCCGGGGGAGAAGACAACAGGCCACGCACTGGGGAGCCCTCCCAGGTGAGTAGATGCCCCACTTACCCAGAGCTCTCTGTTGCGCACTTTTGTATACCTGTTTGTTTTCCACAGGTTGCACCTCATTCCCAGCATAAGGCGCTAGTAGATTCAGGCGCAGCTGGGAATTTTGTTGATCGGAAGTTTTGTTTAGATTTAGGGATCCCTCTCCTACCTGTTGACAAACCTTTTCCCGTTCATGCCTTAGATAGCCGCCCGTCGGGGTTGATTAGGGAGATCACAGCACCACTTAGGATGTGTGCGCAGGGGGGTCATGAAGAGACTATACAGCTGTATCTGATCGACTCTCCTGCGTACCCAGTGGTGCTGGGTATTCCCTGGTTAAGCACCCATAACCCTGCTATTTCGTGGCAACAGAGGGCTCTCGATGGGTGGTCTGCTCAGTGCGAGGGGCGATGTCTGGGTGTTTCCGTGGGGGCGACTTCGGTGGAAAGTCCAAACCAAGTGCCCGCACTGCACATTCCGCCTGAATATGGGGATTTAGCTCTCGTGTTTAGTAAGACTAGGGCGACGCAGTTGCCTCCTCATAGACAGGGGGATTGTGCGATTGATCTCCAGGCAGGAGCAGCGCTCCCACGGAGCCACGTGTATTCTTTGTCTCAAGAGGAGAGAAAAGCTATGGAGACTTACATAGCCGAATCTTTGAGACAGGGATACATTCGGCCCTCCACTTCTCCTGCCTCCTCGAGCTTCTTTTTTGTGAAGAAAAAAGATGGAGGGTTGCGCCCGTGCATTGATTACCGTGGTCTCAATCAGATTACTGTGAAATACAGTTATCCACTCCCTCTGATTGCGACCATGACGGAGTCATTGCATGGAGCGCGGTTTTTCACAAAACTGGATCTCAGGAGCGCGTATAACTTGGTGCGCATTAGGGAGGGCGACGAATGGAAAACAGCGTTTAGTACCACGTCAGGTCATTTCGAGTATCTCGTCATGCCACATGGGTTGATGAATGCTCCATCAGTCTTCCAATCCTTCGTAGATGACATTTTCCGGGATATGCAGGGGCAAGGGGTGGTCGTGTACATTGATGACATTCTGGTGTACTCGTCTACCCGAGCTGAGCATATAACCCTGGTGCGTCGTGTATTGAGGAGGCTGTTGGAGCACGACCTATATGTCAAGGCAGAGAAATGTCTGTTTTTCCAGGAGTCGGTCTCCTTTTTGGGTTATCGGTTGTCCGCGTCAGGGGTGAGAATGGAGGTGGATCGTGTGTCCGCTGTGCGTAATTGGCAAACCCCAACCACTGTCAAAGAGGTGCAGCAGTTCTTGGGTTTTGCGAATTACTACCGGAGGTTTATCCGGGGTTTTGGACAGGTGGCAGCTCCCATCACGTCCCTTCTGAAAGGGGGTCCGGTGCGCCTGCAGTGGTCAGCTGATGCGGACAGGGCCTTTAGGAAACTGAAGGACCTGTTTACGTCGGCTCCGATGCTGGCGCATCCGGATCCCGCATTACCCTTTCAGGTTGAGGTGGACGCGTCTGAGGCTGGTATAGGGGCCGTTCTCTCTCAACGGTCCGGCACGCCACCTAAACTCCGCCCCTGTGCTTTTTACTCAAAAAAGCTCAGCCCGGCGGAGCGTAATTATGACGTCGGGGACAGGGAGCTGTTAGCTGTAGTTCAGGCCCTTAAGGTGTGGAGGCATTGGCTTGAGGGGGCTCAACACCCTTTCCTCATTTTGACTGACCATCGGAACCTGGAGTACATCCGGGCAGCGAGGAGACTGAACCCTCGCCAGGCTCGATTGAGTATGTTTCTCACCAGGTTCGTATTTAAAATCACGTACATCCCTGGGTCCCAGAATGGTAAGGCAGATGCGCTGTCCCGGCGGTATGACACGGAGGAGAGGTCCGTTGAGCTTCCCATACTACCGGAGTCTTGTCTTGTGGCACCGGTGGTGTGGGAGGTCGATGCCGAAATCGAGCGAGCGTTGCGTACCGACCCCAGCCCTCCACAGTGTCCTGAGGGTCGGAAGTACGTTCCGCTCGAGATTCGGGATCGACTCATTTACTGGGCTCACACGTCACCCTCCTCTGGACATCCGGGTATTGGCCGGACAGTGCATTGTCTTAGCACTAAATACTGGTGGCCCACGTTAGCCAGGGATGTGAGGGTTTATGTCCCCTCCTGCTCGGTGTGCGCCCAGTGTAAGGCGCCCAGACACCTGCCCAGGGGTAAGTTACAACCCCTGCCCGTTCCACAACGACCATGGTCCCACCTCTCGGTGGATTTTGTGACAGACCTTCCCCTCTCTCAGGGGAATACCACCATCCTGGTCGTTGTGGACCGGTTCTCTAAGGCCTGTCGTCTTCTCCCTATGTCGGGTCTGCCTACTGCCCTACAAACCGCAGAGGCCCTATTTACCCACGTCTTCCGGCATTACGGGGTACCCGAGGATATAGTGTCTGATCGAGGCCCCCAGTTTACCTCCCGAGTTTGGAGAGCGTTCATGGAGCGTTTGGGGGTCTCGTTAGCCTTACCTCAGGGTACCACCCGGAGAGTAACGGGCAGGTAGAACGTGTCAACCAGGATGTGGGTAGGTTTCTGAGGTCGTATTGCCAGGACCGGCCTGAGGAGTGGGCTCGATACATTCCCTGGGCCGAGATGGCCCAGAACTCTCTCCGCCACTCCTCTACCAACCTAACCCCCCTTCCAATGTGTGTTAGGTTACCAGCCGGTTCTGGCACCTTGGCAGCAGAGCCAGATCGAGGCCCCTGCGGTGGATGATTGGATGAGGCGCTCGGAGGAGACGTGGAACGCTGCCCACGTCCACCTGCAGCGGGCCATCCGTCGTCACAAGGCGAGCGCCGATCTCCACCGCAGTGAGGGGCCGGTGTACGCACCCGGAGATCTAGTCTGGCTCTCTACCAGAAACCTACCCCTCCGCCTGCCCTGCCGGAAGCTGGGTCGGCGGTTTGTGGGGCCTTTTAAAGTCCTGAGAAGATTGAACGAGGTGTGTTATAGGTTACATCTACCTGTTGAATATAAGAATATTAACCCCTCGTTCCATGTGTCTCTTCTCAGGCCGGTGGTAGCTGGTCCACTCCAGGAAGGTGAGATAGGAGAGACTCCTCCGCCCCCACTGGACATCGAGGGGGCTCCAGCGTACACCGTTCGGTCCATCTTGGACTCAAGGCGCCGGATGGGGGGTCTCCAGTATCTCGTGGAGTGGGAGGGGTACGGCCCGGAGGAGCGGTGCTGGGTGCTGCGGCGGGACATCCTAGACCCATCTCTCCTGTCGGAGTTCCACCGGGACCATCCCGCGCGCCCTGCTCCGCGTCCTCCTGGTCGTCCCCGAGGCCGGGGTCGGCGCACGGCTGGAGCCGCGCGTCAAGGGGGGGGGTACTGTCACGGTTTCGGCCGAGGCTGCTCCTCCTCCTGGTTCGGGCAGGCTTCGGCGGTCGTCGTCCCCGGAGTACTAGCTGCCACCGATCTATGTTTCATGTTCGTTTGGTTTTGTCTTGATGTTGTACACCTGTGTCTAGTTAGTCCTCGTTAGTGTCCTATTTAAGTCTCGTTGTGTGTGTCTGTGTTTGTGTGTGATTGCTCTTCTGTTTTGGTGTTTGAGCTACGTACTTCCCTCCAGTGTTTGGAGAGGTTTTCGCACGTTAGTGCGCCGTTTATTTGACGCCTGTGTGCGCCGTTATTTCGTTTCCGGGCTTATTGTGCTCATTTACTCCGTGAATATTTCACTAAAGTCTTTTGGACTGAGCTTCTGCGTCCTGCGCTTGATTCCTGCACCACACCCACCTTCAGCACCCCTTGACATAGACGTTGAATTGACATCTGTGCCCAGTGGGTATGCTCTCTTACTCAATGAGGCAAGTCCTTTAAAAACACTTCAGAAAGACACAACAAGCCCAAAGATATGGTCTTAATAACGGCAAGTCTTTATTGGTATGTGCCATACATCAGCAGTACAGAGTCAGAGTATAGTATTTAAACTACATTCAGATACTAAGCTTTTACAGTTTTCAGTTATTCAGTCTAGCATGGTAGCTGTTGCTCTTAACGCTAGAGAGAGAAAGATAGATGAGAATAAAACATCCTAAATAGAACCATACGTAGACGCACATAAATCCTAACTTCCACTTAAGTCATATTTTCACTTGTATTGATATCTATGCGAGACTAAGTGAAAGTTCAACTGAAGTGCAAATTAGGATTCAAGCCGTTAGAAAGCTGCTGGTGTTTTAAGGCATTTTGACAACTCTATAGCATTCATTCCATGTTTTGTTTTGTATTATTTGTCAGTTTTGGTTTTGCGTGGCAACGGGTTTTCAAAAACAGCTCTATTTTGTATATGAAAAGTTGTTTTTGTCGCACATGCATTTTAAAAAAGTTTGGCAGTGCTGCGGTAGTAGTAGTGAGGTTTTTTGTGGAGGCGTGTTGCAATGATATTTAGACACCTGTGACCCTCTTGATTACATTGAAGTTGTAGTTATTCTAAACGTATACCTGTGGTTGTGTACAAGGCTACTTGTATTTGTACTTGTACTTCCACTCATATTTGTACTTGTAGATGTAGCTGTGCTTGAATTTGTAACCAGTTTTCCTTTGTAAATTTAAATTGGAGCTCAAGAATGAAGGAAACGGTAGGCCAAACTTTCGGATTTTCCCAACCTGATTCCCAAGGAAACTGTCCACATACACCAGGACTGCCCAACCCTGTTCCTGGAGAGCTACCGTCCTGTAGGTTTTTGCTCCAACCCTAATCTAGCACACCTGATTCTAATAATTAGCAGGTTGATCAAATGAATCAGGTTCGTAACACCTGGGGTTGGAGTGAAAACCTACAGGAGGGTAGCTCTCCAGGAACAGGGTTGGACAACCCTGACATTCACAAACACACACAACTACAGAACTCAGATACTTAGTAACGCAAGCCTCGTGTAAAACAACGGCAAACCGCATCTCAACCGCCCAACAGCTTTCTGTAGTTTGTTGTACAATCAATGGTTTCCATTCGCAGGGTGAGTGAGTGCAGCTGGTCAGGGCTTAGAGGGCAGTGACAGACAGACTGTCAGACAGACATAGATACAGAGGTAGCCTAGTTCCAGATCTGTTTGTGCTCTCTTGCCAACTCTGTTATTGTCAGACAATGAGAGACAATGAGTTGGCAACATAGCACAAATAGACTGGCACTCAGGCTAAAATACAGAGGGAAGAAGACAGAAGTAGTTGTGTTGAAACCTGGCAGTGCACAAGAAGGAAACAAAATGGCTGCCTAGTTTCTTTACAAACAGATTTCTATTGGTGAGATCATTCATGATCATTCACAACAGACATAATAATTCAATCATGGACGTATTTTCAGAGAGGTCATGGTGCTTTAAAAGTATCTTGGTCCAGTCAGCTTTCTGGACTTTTGGCTTGTTTTTGTTTACGTTTCTTGACTTGTTTGTTTGGCTTGTTAGTTGCTGTGTTCCTAAGGCGTAGTGTCGTGATGTGGTACTGTTTGGATGTTGGACGTCGCTGTTAATTCAAACGGGCTTCAAGAGTCCGCAATGGCACGTGGGAAATGGGGTTTATGCATACGATTCTGTCTGTTACACCCTATTGGACCATTTAGAAGCCCATGCATTTGTGCTAAAACGTCATTCGCTACCTACGCATTCTCTATTTGATTGATTGAGCCTGTCGTGAGAATGAGAATTTAAAGGTAGCTCATCTTCTCTCTCTCTCTGTTTAATTTCCTTTCTCTCTGTTTCTGAGAGTCCCACACCTCCAACTTTTCTTTCTCCATCTCCCTGTTTCCCTTTTCTTGTAACCAGTCATGGCCTGCACAAACTGATAGTCAGTACAAATGAAATCACATCTAGATCGATATATAAATGCCCTGAATAAGACCCTCATCATGATGAACATCATCATCATTAGCATAATCATCACACAAGAACCAAGCAGTGCAGCTGAGTACAATGTCAGCAGTGTGTGCTTATGTCACATCCTGTCTAAATTATGGCATTCATCTCAAGTCTAGCCTACTGGCCAACTAAGCACATACAACCTCATGTTCTAAAACGACTGTTGTGCACATGGCGATTTAAAGCATGGGCAATGAAGTGTGGAACCTAGCATCCCATTGATTTCCTACTATACAGTATGAGTATGTGAAAATGAAGTATGGCCCTCTAACAATCTGTCACCATGCAAGTATGAGATATGCTACATACATCATGCAAATAACAGTTTGATCATTAGCTAGTTTCACTTTCAGACTTATTTCAAGTTAAAGGTCCAATGCAGCCGTTTTTATCTCATTATCAAATCATTTCTGGATAACAATTAAAGTACTTTGAAACTCTCTTTGTTATTGGTCTATTAATTTATACTGCCTTGTGATATAATAATAATATGCCATTTAGCAGACGCTTTTATCCAAAGCGACTTACAGTCATGCGTGCATACATTTTTTTGGGTGGTCCCGGGGATCGAACCCACTACCTTGGCGTTACAAGCGCCGTGCTCTACCAGCTGAGCTACAGAGGACCACGTGATGTCGCCACGCAGGCCAAAACTCCATCTCACCAAAACAGGCTGAAATGTCAGGCGGTCTATTCAAACAGCGCTTACACTAAAAGGGCATTATCATCATTTTCACAATTTCACAGTATTATTCCAACCTCATAGTGCGGAAATATATATAAAATACAGGAAAATCACGTTTCTGACTGCACTGGGCCTTTATAGAAGTTTGATTAATTGACATCAAGAGCAATCTTGGAGAGTAATTATGCTTTTGATGGAACCATTGTTGGTTGAGTTCTAGTTCTGTTGTAGAAGGGGTGGTGGTTTAAACAGTTATGCACTGTTGACATGCAGATTTGAGTGGACCAGGATCATAAGGCAGATGCTATTGACAGTGACGAGACCAGGGTATGAACAAGCCTTTTAGATATACTCTGATATTGTTACTCGTGATGTTTTGTCTGAAAGAAAATGAATTTTGTCTGCATTGCATTGAAACTCAAGAGTTCGCAATATTATCTGCATTGTAGATTTAATAAGGCAAAAATGGCTCAGCAAGATCACAGATACATTTTTGAATAACTGTGTGCTCCTTTAACAACTTAATCGATCTCTAGCTCTCACCTCCGTACCATACAAGTGCTTTCATTCATATTGTATTAGGTGGGTGTAGTAGATATATTAACAACAGTTAACAAGCTGATATGTTTTGGATTTTTGTTTCCGTGCACAAATACAAACTCGCACACACACATCCCTCCCCCCATGGAATGTGTATAGAGAATATTATCATAGCCGGTGGCAGTAGTGCATGATTATTTCTTGAACTGAATGACATCTATCACAGCTCAGTGCCATACTAGCCTGGCGTCCAAACTGATTTAGCTGTGTTTCACTGTTGTTTCTAGTGTGTGCAGCATTCAGTCTGGTTAAACCAGACTAGTGCCATACAATAGCGCGAGGCCAAAGTGAGAGTAAACTGTTAGAGTATTGTACTGAACTGTATGTTCCTATCACCACAATAACGTATGTGTCTCCTGATAGTGCCAGAAGTGTGTCTGTAACTACTTTGTTATTGTCAAAGTGAGAGAGAAGAATAGAGAGAGAAGAGTGGCGAGAAGTACAGTGGTTGGTTGTTGGATAGTGGTAGGTTACACAGTAGTAGTAGTAGAGTCTAAACTATAACTGATTCCTCTCTGAGAATACCCCTGTGGAGGGGGGAGGGGGATGGGGAATAGGAGGGAGGGGATGGAAGGTGTAAGGTTAAACCTAAGGGAAGGGGAGAGTCTAGTTTTTCTGGTTGGTGGGGTTGGCGTCGCTGGACTCCTTCTGGTCTCCGTCGCTGGACCCCTTGCCAGACTTGCTCTGCCCATCCTCCTGGTCTTTGCCCTGGTCCTTCTTGGAGCCTCCAGAGCTGGTGGTGTGCCTGATGGTCTGGTTGTAGCTGCCCATGCTGGGCAAGTCGGCGTCGCCGGAGGAGGTCATGTCAGAGGACCTCATGTTGGAGGACCTCATCTCGGAGGACCTCATGCCGAAGGACCTCATCTCGGAGGACCTCATGCCGGAGGAGCTCATGTTCATGCTGGGGCTGGAGTAGGTGATGCCTGTGCTGATGCGGGTCTCCTCCCCTTCCAGCAGCTTCCTGAGGAGAGGGAGGGAGTGTGAGGGAGGGGGATGGGGGGAGAAGAAGGCAGGGGCAGGGGGAAGAGAGAGACGGAGAGGGGTAGAGAAAGAGATAGAGGGAGGGGAGGAAGGGAGAGAGAGGAGGGGGGTTGGTTAAATATTGATGGTTCAAATATAGAAGAGTCACGTGACCAGCCCATGCTACCCCAGGAGAGTAATGCCATGTCACCTCGGGGTGTGTGGCTAATGATTTCTAATTCTATGTCATTGATTGATCAGCATCTTTAAAGTGATGCTAATCATGTGTGGTCATGCAGTTATTTAGGCATCACATTTTCAAGCTTAATAAATCTACTGTAACTATATGAAAGCTAGGATGTCCATTTTTATGTTACAGTAATACATCATTGTAATGTTATGATGAAAATGATGAATACAAGCTATGTAAAATGTATGCACGCATGACTGTAAGTGGCTTTGGATAAAAGCGTCTGCTAAATGTCATATTATATTATTATATATTATTATATTAAGTACCTGTATGCAGCGATTTCAATATCCAGCGCCATCTTGACATTCAGCAGGTCTTGGTACTCCCGCAGGTGACGAGCCATCTCGCTCTTAGTGGTCCTCAGGTCATTGTCCAGCTCCGCCATGTTGTCCTGGTAACATATTGAAGTAGAAAACGAACTGTGAAACAGTGGCAAGCCTAAAAGTTAGGGCTAATAAAGCATGAGGCCAAAAGGAATTGTGTTGATATAGGCTATGTTTTAATATAGCCTACCTTTCTTCTGAGAGTAAGTGATGCCTGACTCAAGAGAATAACGATAACAATAAGACTATACATTCGATTTTCAATAACAAAGAATAGCAAGAAAAACGGCCCAATAGAGCGTTTGTATCGCGGCCGCCCTCCAAATAATATTTCAGCACCATGTACAGAGACGCACTAACGTCAAACAAAATATGATTATAAGAGAGCAGTCAATGGGTTTCTCAGTTACTAAATATAACAAAAAGCAGTTACAGTAAGAGGCGCGTGCGTATTTGAAAAATAGAACAGTGGTTTTCAACTTCCAAACTCAAAAAAAGCTAAAAGACGCTTTGAACCGCAGCCCTATAACCGGTAACAGAGCGTTTTAACAGGCGTCCGGAATAGTTTCAGCACCATGGAGAGTGAACAGGGCCTATTGTCATCTCAACCCTTTAATATTGCAGTTCTCGTGTTGTGCATTTTAGTAAAACAATTTAATAGCTCTAAAATAATGTTATAAAGCTCAATTCCCCACTTTTATTAGAACACAATTGTTTTTTTGTTTTTTTTAGCAGACAACTTTTTTTTTTTGTACCTGGTTGAATGCAATATCTTTCCAAACTAAACAATTATTTATCTGTTGCTTTATCCTGGACATGTTTGTAAACAAACTGCAAGAAAGAGAAGCTCAAATTTGAACTTTTAAGTGTATTTAAAGTAAACACATAATTTCTTACCTGGTACTGGCCAATCTCCTGGTTGTGCCTCTCCTCCATCTCGTGGAGCTGCCTTTCCAGGGACTCGTTGGTTCCCCTCAGGCTCTCGATCTCGATGGTCTTGGACTGGAGCTGCCTCCTGAACTCGTTGAGTTCCTCCCGGCTGGCGCGCATCGCCTCCTGGCTACGGGTGGCCTGATCATTGAGGTCGACGAACTTCGACTTGTACCACTCCTCGGCGGACTGGAGGTTCTTGGAGGCCATGGACTCGTACTGGCCTCGGATCTCCTTCAGGGCAGAGGTGAGGTCAGGTTTGGAGACCTCCATCTCCACGGACACCTGGGCGGCTTGGATCATATTCATGAGCTCGGTCACCTCCTCCTCGTGCACCTTCCTCATGAAGTTGATCTCGTCGAGGAGGGATTCTACCTTCTTCTCCAGGTCCAGACGCACCATGGTGGCGTCATCCACGTCCTTCTTGAACGCCTTGAGGGTCTGCTCGGCTTCCTCGCGCATGCGGTACTCGTCCTCGTATTTGCCGCGGAGCTTCTGCAGGTCCTCCTCGATGTTGTCACGCTCGATGAGGATCTGGGACTTCTCGCCGTTCACCTCGTCGAGCTGGGAGCGCAGCTCGCGGATCTCCTGCTGGTACAGGTCGGCCAGGCGCGAGGGCTCGGTCTGCCTCTGACGCAGGGTCACCAGCTCGGTCTCGAGCACCTTGTTCTGCTGTTCCAAGTTGCGCACCTTGTCGATGAACATGGCAAAGCGGTCATTGAGCCCCATCATCTGCTCCTTCTCGTTGGTGCGGATGATTTTGAACTCGTTGTTGAGCACCGTGCTCTGGGCGAAATCCAAGTTCTCCATCGGCATGGGCATCTGCGAGTAGGACCGGCCAGAGGACCTCTTCTGGTGGAAAGAGGAGCCCAGGTTAGAGCCGATGCTCCGGGACTGAGAGTGGGACCGGTAACCGCCGCTGCGTGAGGAGGCATTGCTCATCCGGGATGGAGAGCTGGAGTAACGGGGAGACTCCCCGAAAATCTTTCTGTAGGAAGAGGCGGAATTGAAGTCAGATCCGTAGCTCATCTTGGCGAGTGATAAAAGGGAGCAGAGCAGGGGGCGCGTCTCCTTTTTATAGGGGGACCTCATGACGATGAATAATTAAAGCCGGCTGATGGCAACTTCTAGCCTGCCCAACTGGCCACTGCAGATGTCCCAGGTAAAACAACCTCTCATCAAATACCTTAAATATACTGAGTCATTGGTTATAAGCACTTTTAAATGGTTTATAACCACATTTATATTAGTGATTAAACTCACATCTAAGGAGCCGTACCTATTTTGGACGCTAAAGCCGGTAGATGGAACTGTCCGTTTTGGCGCAGTGCTGATGTTAGCAAGAAATATTTTACCGCTTGTTTTAGCCACTCACCTCTGAGGAGACTGGACACATTGTACTAAACTATAATTAATGTTGTTCTAAACCTGTGCAATTTTCATTCTCAATACTATTGGACTTAGGATACGTTTTAGGCTACCTAACACATTTATTATGTAGCCTAAAACCGGTAGTAATAGTATAATGCTGAAATTTCCATTATTTTAGAAGGTTAACCTGAAGCTTTACTGCCAATTGTGAGCTACTCCTCCCATTAGTGAAAGTAATAAATGCCCTTCTACATAATTCGACACTACAATTATGAACTATGAAGCATCTTGTCTCTATGTTAATAGGCCTACATCAGATATTGTCCTTCAGAGGATCCAGCACATTTCTGACATATGGCTAGATTTAGTTTGTAAATATCCCTAGTCATCATGCAGCTTTCCAAAATCAGACCTCTCTCTACACCTCCCATGGAAATTGTTGTGTGATGCTGCCATCTGTTGACACAACTCATACTGCACTGCACCAGAGTTTGGGATGGGATAGATGCAGCTAAATACAAGGCTAGATAGGTGCATATGGTTAGATTGATGGATGGATGTAGACAGTGTTGGGTTTATACAGCCTCATATTCTAAATTGCTTTAGCAGACATTTATCTCTTTAAATATGACATGGGATGGATGATAGACAGATATATTCTAATCTCCCGTGGGCAGATTATTCACTGATCTACTATTGGGTCAATCCTATGCTATAGCATTGTTACTGTACATGGATGGTTTGGTAACCTGACGGTGCAGCTCATTGTTACATGGTTTGGTAACCTGACGGTGCAGCTCACTGTTACATGGTTTGGTAACCTGACGGTGCAGCTCACTGTTACATGGTTTGGTAACCTGACGGTACAGCTCACTGTTACATGGTTTGGTAACCTGACGGTGCAGCTCATTGTTACATGGTTTGGTAACCTGATGGTGCAGCTCACTGTTACATGGTTTGGTAACCTGATGGTGCAGCTCACTGTTACATGGTTTGGTAACCTGACGGTGCAGCTCACTGTTACATGGTTTGGTAACCTGACTGTGCAGCTCACTGTAACATGGTTTGGTAACCTGACGGTGCAGCTCAAAGCCCAAATCTTGAGACTGACCAAGACAGTAGGAAGATTATAGGCATGACACTTCCCTCCTCTCTCCAGGACAGGGTTATATCGGACCCCACACATGCACTGAACACAGAGTTCCAGCTGATGCCTTCAGGGAGGCGTAATATGTTGCCTAGATGCAGGCTGAACAGATATAAACTTTTTGTGTGGGTGGGGAGAGGGGTGTATTATGGGGTGTAATTCTATGTATGTTGTGTCAATTGATTCTATGTGTTTATGTGGAAACAGCAGCACTCTCTATTGTTGAAGTCTGCATTGTAGGCCACTTTATTGTAGGCCTAGGCCTACTTACTGGAGCCTATTCAGCAAAATAATAGAGAATAGATAAATGATTTGCCCAATAGAGAAATTATAAATTGTCAATAGATTGATTTGGAAAAACAAATCAAAGTTTGAAATAGTGGATAAAACTTGTGAAATGACGAAACCCCAATTGTATTTTTATTCTAAAGACATTTAGTGAATGAAAGGAATTGCAACAGTAGTCTGATTGATGGCCCATTGATGATATCAGAGTTGTATTCAGCCTAAAATCATCACCTTTCAATAATAAAACTTATGTCCCTCCCCCTTATAGCAGAAAAACACCGCCCACTGCCTCCGTAACAATCCACTGGCAGTAGAGAGCTTTTTCAAGAAATTGCGAAAGAAACATATCTCCACGGACTGTGTATGCATGACGTATTTACTGGTTCTTCTGCGAGCGCATTTCAGATACTTTTTTCGATTTTGTTCCACGTTGATCGTGTACGAAGCGCATGCTCAGATTATCAAACGGTGCAGTTGTTGCTTTATCCAGGAATACCGAGGTGAGTGTATGTTTAATCGGCAACAGAACACCCGTTTTTGTTCTATTCTACTATAGACAGTCTGCCACTTTGGCTTTTCCGTGAAGGGGAAGCAGATGTGAAGGGTTGTTTGGTAACCTGCTAGCTAGCGTAGCATAACGCTAATAAATGCGACAAAATAGTTAAATTGTGGCTTAGCTAACGTCCATTTTGCCTAACGTTAGTCTTTAATGCTAAACTCCCCAACCAGCTGTTAGCTGACAAGGTAGCTATAGCTAGCTACATTGCTAGCTAACCCCCGGGGCGACCTGCAAGCAAAGAAAAGGTGATTTGACAGGGACCATTGTTTGTGCTGGCCAGATAAGCGCATAATGTCAAGCCCTGCGCGAGCTGAGCCAATTATTAAAAGGTAGCTATAGCCTTCAGGCTAACAATGAGCTAAACCTAGTTAAAGCTGCAATATGTAACTTTTTTGGGAGACCCAACCAAATTCACATAGAAATGTATGTTATAGATCTTTCATTCTCATTAAAAGCAAGTCTAAGAAGCAGCAGATCTATTTTATGTGCCCCTTTTCTATGTTTCCCGTTCTTAAGTGTCGTTTTTGAGTCTTCTTTCGGTTTTGTACACCAGCTGAAAATAAAATATTTGTTAATGGGAAATGTATTTCACAGCTGGTTAGACGGTACAATGAATCGCTACAATTTAAAACATTTAGCAAGTGATTTATGCATATTTCACCGTTTAAAGCACATAACTAGCTACTGAATTTCAAATGTGACCTAACTTGTCACTTTTTAGTTGGCCACAAAATTATTGCAGTTAGCTACCTTGCTAGCTAACTATCTTAGCTCAGCTGATTATTGCTAGCTACTCAAATGAAGTAGTTACTGCTAGTTTACTTGACATTGTTTTTACCTTGTGTTGATTTGCCAATTCTTTTAGCAAACATAAAAAGTAGTTAGCTGTTACATAACGTTATCTATTTGTTTCATCAAAACATATCTGGCATGGTGCATCATCAGGCATTGATTGGTCTGACAAGGCAGGTCCAGTGTTCCCTGTAGGACCTTGGACCAAGTCTGAACACTGTATAATTGTCTATTGAGGAGAAAAATAGAGAGGTCAGCGAACTATTACAACTAATTCACTTGGTCTTTGATTGTATAGCCCATTACGAAATGTTAAATAAAGATATACTCTGCTGATTGTATAGCCCATTACGAAATGTTAAATAAAGATATACTCTGCTGATTGTATAGCCCATTACGAAATGTTAAATAAAGATATACTCTGCTGATTGTATAGCCCATTACAAAATGTTAAATAAAGCTATATTCTGCTGATTGTATAGCCCATTACAAAATGTTAAATAAAGATATACTCTGCTGATTGTATAGCCCATTACAAAATGTTAAATAAAGCTATATTCTGCTGATTGTATAGCCCATTACAAAATGTTAAATAAAGCTATACTGCATTACTTCACTGGTTTGTCAAGGAGCACATGGCTAGTATAGGCTAACTTTTATCCATGGCAAAAATGCCAAGGACTGTCCTTGGCCTCAGAACTTGCTCAGTTGAGTAGTTCACACTGTGATGTCACTTTGCCTGAACCCAGTTTCAGAGCACCTCATCAAGTGTCACTTTTTCCCTAGCACAGCTGAGAGCGAGGAAACTCATAGTTGCAGGGGATAAGTCTTTCCCTCACCCTTAGCCAGCAGATCCGAACCGCTTGCTTACAGCTGCACTAGGTTTGGACAGCATTCCTGTGTATATTAAGACACTGCGGAGCCGGTGCGAGATAAGGCTCGGAAAACGTACCTCAATTCAGGGATGAGAAATGTGTTGTACTCCGAATTGTCCCAATATCCCAACTGTTACACCGAGAAGATGGAACGACTGCTAAAAAACGAGCACTCGTTCAATCTTCTCGGTGTAACAGTTGGGATAATGGGACAATTCGGAGTACAACGCATTTCTCATCCCTGAATTGAGGTAAGTTTTCCGAGCCATATCTCACGCCGGCAACACATTGTCTTAATATACACAGGAATTCTGTCTGACCCTAGTGCAGCTGTAAGCAAGGTCAGATCTGCTGGCTACCTCACCCTTCAACCCCTCCAAGTTACTCGCTTGTTTGTGTATTGTGTCATGTGCGAGTTGTGTGACAAAGAAAAGCTGACCTCAGCTTTTTCTCCTGCCCCCTTCCTTAGTCTCCCGGGAGATGGAGAAGGCAGTTAATGTAAGAAAAACCTGGTCATTCTCTGGAGAGAAAGCTAAAAACATCAATATTTCCCTTGAGAATTTTACGCTTCTAAACACTGAACAGATGTGCATGCTGGCACTGAAGGCTCTTTTCATTTCCGTTTTGATCGTTTAGCCATATGAACATGTTGTGCCTTTTTTTCCAAACAACTCTATTTCCCCTCACGTGTGCTTGGTTTAATTTAATCTAACCTAACCTACCCTCGCTCTTTGTCCCTTAAACTGAGTAGCCCAGAAGAAGTGAGTGACTCCTTTGATTTCTTCCACCTCGGTGGCCGAACGTTTTTCATTAGCCACAGTCAGGATGATGACAATAATCCCCTGTTCTTCTTGCTCGTTACGAGTCATGCATAGAAATGGCCTGCAAAGTGTGAACACACGCTGTTTGATTTCATTAGTAGTCAAGAGTGACTCAAACTGTCCCAAGTGGCACCCAGTGTATATATGGAATAGGGTGCCAATTGGGACACAGACCAGGCCTAGTGTCTTTTAGGGAGTTGATAAGATTATTGAGTCTCTTTTGTTCTGTCATTGACAAAACAAACAGCCGGTGTGACTGGAGGACTAGGCTGTCTCCTCCCGGCGGCTCTCCCCACCTTAGAAGTACATAATTAGGCCAAATGCAGCCGGTTTTGAGGCAGTCACTTGCAACTGTGGCACGTTCATACAGGTTCCGCAGAGCTAGTTTAGTGAACTCTTTGAGAGTTCATACTCCTCCTGTTTGAAGATTTCAAAGATATTTGACGCTAAATAGATAAGCCTATATAACGTTTAGCTAGGCCTATGCTCAAAGGGCAAGGAGAGGAAACTGCAGAATCATGTCAAGGTGAATTTATCTTATTTTCTCCCTCTCTAGATTGACTTTCAGAGGATTTTAAAGATTTAAAGATGACCACTTCATGGAGCGACAGACTGCAGAACTATGCAGACCTTCCAGCCAACATGGACGGGCTGGCCATGAAGAAGTACCGCAGAGAGGCTTACCATAGGTATGTATGGATGGACACTGGGAGGGTACACCTGGGGTTAACATGACCATAGGTAGGCCGATGGTTGGATGGATAGTATGTATGGATGGACACTGTCAGTGACATTAGTTACCACGGTTATGGATACTGTCAGGGGTGACATGTTCCCATAGGTATATGGATAGACACTGGGAAGATAGCCTAGCGGTTAAGAGCGTTGGGCAAGTAACCGATAGGTTGTTGGCTCGAATCCCCAAGCCGATTAGGTGAAAAATCTGTCTGTGCCCTTTGAGAGGCACTTAAACCTAATTGCTCCTGGAAGTCGCTGTGGATAAGAGCATCTGCTAAATGACTAAAACGTAAATTATGTGAAATGAGATTCAGTTATATGAAGCTACTGTATATAGCCAGGTACTGTGTGTCACTGTTTTCCTCAGTCATTAGGCTTCAGGTACAGCAACATATGACAGGATACTATGATACTACTTGGTTATAAAGGTGTTGAAACCCAACCCTCTGTTTGTAAATGTCTTTCAACTTGGGGTAAACAAATTTCCACTTAGCCTAATTCTCCTTTCACACCTCCATCATGACTCAGTATGCCTTCTAAATCGCTGTGGATTTGAGTGTAGTGTAGCTGTAGGCTATTCTTTTGTCAAATAGCTTTCGACAACCTGTCAGCAATGTAGAGAGATTACAGAGTCAGTGTGTACTAGTTTGTTTTACACACATTCAGTTCTGAAGTCTCTGGATTTAATCTAACACTTCCTGAAGCGTCTTCCTCAGAACTTCATGACCGTTATACCAACATCCTGTTCAACTGAAGCACATGTATTTTCTCAATACTGACATCATTTGTGATGTGTTTGTGTGCGTGTTAGAGCTTGGCGATATGGACAAAAATCCATGTCGCGATAAATTGCCTGAATTGATGCGATAATGATAAATAGAGCGATAAGTTTATAACATTAATGTGCTCCACAGGTTTTTTAAATGATCCTTTCAACTACTAGTACTAGTTTGATGGTTGTAGCCATCAATTGTCCCATTAACAATCATCCATATTAGCGAACTTATTTCATTTCAAACTTCACATTTCTCTAGTGTAGGCTACTTATTGTAATGAACAATATCAGCAAAATGCCTGTCGATAATATTCTGTTTATCGTCCCAGCTGTAGTGTGTGTGTGTGGTCCTACACTAGCTGCGTGCAGTGGTCAAATAACCTCTCTCTATGTCCTAACTCGATAAACAAACCCTCTAATTCGTTAAATATAGGCTAAAGTGTTGCCCAGTCTTAAAATAGGTTACAATGTTTTGGCAGTCACTTGCTTTTGTAATTGGAAATTGGAAATGGGGACCCTAAAATAGATGAGCCCTAAATACATTTTATCTAATGACAGGAAAGAAGCCTGTGGACATGCATGCTGGATAGCTGGCCTTAATGGTACACAATGGCAGTGGGCAGGAATGCTGGCTCCATGTCTGTGCGATAAACAGTGGCTTGTGCAACGTTTAACTTCACTAAAGAGACGTTGTGTGTGCTTGTGCGGGTTAATTGCAGTTATTTCATACGGTTACACAACCTATGGACATTACAGCGGCGCTAAAGCTGTCACTCTTCTGTCACTGTGTCACTGTTAGGTCTATCTGCGTTCACTGACTTCACTGGCACTTTGGCATCTGTCAGGAAATCTGTAAGCTCCTCACAAAAACAGCATTGAACTTTTACTGCCTGGTTCTTTTGTTGTTTTGAGAGAGGGGTTGATAGATTTATGTACATCTAAGAACACTTTTTTGAAATGTCGGGGCTAGTCTAACAAGCTTTGCCGATTCCAAAATATCAGCAACCTTTACAGAAATAATAATATCTTTGCTGAAAGGTTGATGAAACCATACACTTAAACAATCCACTCAATCAGTAAGGCTAACACCATTTGTAAGTCTCACAGAGAAGGGTCTGTTCAACTTAGATAAACTCGTTCACGGTAGGTTCAATGTACTGTTTCCATAAGGTAAGGGTACTGGTGGAACACATCTGCCTGATTGTCACACACTGTGGTCTGCCTAAGCTAGGGATTCACTGTTAGATATAGACTACATAGAAATAGAATCAGTGTGCTCTGAGGGGCTTTACCCATTCTAGTAAATCTATTTCTACGTGGCCTGCACCTAAAAGGGAATCCCTCAGTCAGACCACAGTGGTGACAAACAGACAATCAGGTAATGGTAGGCTAGTACAGGAGTCCGGCCCACACATTCAGTCTATTTGAGGCCCAGTCATCAGGCCAAAGTTGGCTGTCCCCCACCGCCACTCTTTGTCAATAGTAGGGAGAAGAGTACTCAACATTTCTGACTCCCGCTCACATTCACCTCAGAACATCTTGGTCTATTTGCAGAAAGAGGGCCTTAACTGTACTCCTACAGTTTGACCATTTAAACTGTTCATAGGGGGACCGTAGCAAGGAGAAGTCCAGTAATCTACCCATTACTTCAAGACCCCGCTTTGTACTCAATGCTGAGAATATAGTAGATCCTTCTTAGGCCTACTCACATTCCAGACAATTGTTATCAGTTAGCCTAGAGAGACCTCAGCTGTAAGCTAAAGCTTAGTGTCAGTAGTAGGTCTACCTCACTTCCAGTGCACTGACATTGTAATTGTATCATCCATATTAGGGATTGTAAGCATCAGGTAATAGGCTATTTCTGATTAAATTCTGCTGAGTTAGACTCCTTAAAGCAGTGAATGGTGTTACAATCTCCTTATTCCTGATGGATAGCATAGCCCCTATTCACAATGCGTCTCAGAGTAGGAGTGCAGATCTAGGATCAGGTCACCCCGGTCCATACAATCACATTCATTATCATCTAAAAGACTAAACTGATCCTAGTACTCTGAGACTCTTTGCGAATACAGGCTTGGGCCTTAGTAATAGTACAGTAGCCTAGCTCCAGTGGCTTAGGGCCTGGGAGGGACTGAGTTTGTTGCTGTTTCCACCTGACGGATTGTTCTGGATGTCTTTGATGGCTAGAGCAAACAACAACTCCCTGCCACCAACAACACTAGTGGCAAACAGGCACCACAAACAACAACAACAATAACAGAGAATGATGCAGAATAGCCACAATAATTTTTGCAACAAGTCAGAAATTGAATAGCAAGGAAGCAAAGAGAGTGGGCTCTTTTGTTTCTGGGCTGGAGCTGGAATAGCGTTACGGCAGGCTAGGCCAGCGCCCAGGCTAGTACGCTTTTAATCACGACACAGAATGCATCGTTTTTCTGCCGTCGGGCTTAACTCGCAATGGAAGCTGGTTCAGTATGGAGCTGCAGCAAGGTAATGACAAAATATTGGATCATTTCTGAATGTTTTATGGTCTATTTCCTAGGGCCGGGACGATACCAGTATCACAATATGTTTTCCATGGTCAAAATGAAAACACGAAGCAGACCAAATTCTTTGCTCCTTTAAAAACCTGCTGTATGTAAAATATTGTGCTATAGCTTGGAAAATACATACATGTGACTCTGGATGACAGCATAATGATGTCTGTTTCCAACATTAGGGCTTTTTTTTGTAAAGAAGTTAAATTTGAATTGTGTTTTGTTTTGTTTCCTTGCCATGATACTAACGTGTATCACGATACTGTTGTCGTCCCGGACCTACTATTTCCTTGAATAGGAAAAGAGTAGTGTTAGGGTGTTGTGAAAATTAGGATTGTGTCATACAGAAACTCGCATAGATATTGATTGATTGTTTTGGAGCAAAGTAAAACAGGTTTGTAGAACCTGTTTTCAATCTCCTTAGTAACTGTCACGCCCTGTCTCTAGGGACTCTTTTAAGTTGAGCCAGGGTGTGTAGAGTTTATGTTTTGTGCTCGTTGTGTCTAGTTTTTGTTTATCTATGTTGGCCAGAGTGGTTCTCAATCAGAGGCAACGAGTATCAGCTGTTGCTGGTTGTCTCTGATTGGGAACCATATTTAGTCAGGTGGTTTTCCCACAGTGTTTGTGGGATCTTGTTCCGTGTTTGTTTGTGTTTTGCACCTGTGGACGTCACGTATCGATTTGTTGTTTTGTTCGTGTATCATTTAATAAATAAGTATGTTCACCTTCCACGCTGCGCCTTGGTCCTCTATATCTGACGATCGTGACAGTAACAGATATGCAATTGTTGAACTGGATAGAAATAAATTGCTAGATTAATTACATTGATTTGTGCTTGAAAACATCTGGAGACTTCTTTGAATACCAACATATTTATAAAAACATGTACGGCGAAATTCTATGTGTAGCCTAATCTTTGTGATACGAGTTACTTTGCCGTATAAGTTGTTTTGTGGTAGTTTGTTCAAAAGCTGTAGGTAGCAGGCTAGGCTGAGCTAACACAGTGAAGCCTAGAACCAGAGGAACAGAGATCTCTGGCTGGAGCTGCCTGGCCTGCCACTGGAGCTGCCTGGCCTGGCCTGCCATTGGAGATGGCTGGATCAGAAAGTGTCAGGCAGGATATGCCAACAATGCCGACCACTCCGGCCATGCAGGTCCCCCTACCATGCCTTCAGATTTACCACCGGGAACAGTTGAGCTAGTTGAGCTGCCACGGTGAACATGCTGTCTATGCAGAATGGAGAGTCATGTTCATTAGGTACCAAACGGACTGAAACGGGGATGGAACTTTCCAATAAGAAATGCTCATTTTGTTGTCCATTGCTAAATGTTTTGCTATAGTGTGCGCTTGTGAACGTACCATGCAGGAAGCAATGCACTGTCAAAGGGCTAGCTGTCTAACACTCAAATTCCTATGTTTTGAAGACATTGGTGGGAACTCTACTTGTAAGGCTAGAGAAAATAAGAGCTTATTGACTTCATTATCTGTGTCAGATTGTTTCTAATATCTGTTTTGAGGCCATGCAAATCAATTTTAGATGTTTGTTAGGCTATATTTCAAAATGAGACCCCATCACAAGATGGTTAATATAGGATTTCATCAGAAAAATACCTCCGCTCATTCTTCTTCTGTGAGAGAGCCAGCTTCTCCTAATCTTCTCCTTGCACACAGAGGTAGTACTGTCTTGTATGTCTCTCAAAATCACCCTTCTGATTCTATCCTTCTCTGTTTTCTCCCTTTTTTAGAGTTTTTGTAAACAGAAGCTTGGCCATGGAGAAGATTAAATGCTTTGGCTTCGATATGGATTACACTCTAGCTGGTAAGTGCCCTACAGTCGCTGCCCTGGCCGTCAACGCTTCTTTACAGTGTGTGTGTGGTGTGTGTGCGCCCTCGGCACACCGTCCAGACTTTACAATGTTGGCTAAGTCAGCTCTCGTTCGGTTGGCATAGCAATTAGTCGTCGGCCATATTGATTTCTCCTTCAGTGTTTGTTGACAAAGTACTCCGGGTCAGAACAGAGGCTCACGTGTCATTCGATAAGCCCAGACCAGACTCACTGGGGCCTAGGGGGGCTAGGGGTGGTGGGTAGAAGGACAGGGGAGGTGTAGGTTTCTTGGGGTACAGCGATGATGGAAAAAGGTGACGAGTTCTTCAGAAGCATTCTGTAATGGGGAGGAAAACGCATGAACTGAATCTAGTTCGATTTAGATGGTAGCTTAGAGGTATTGAGCGACTGTTTTTATTCACTTCTGTCATTGGAATTTGTAAACAACAAAACTCTTTGACCTCAAGTGCATGGCTAAGACTATCCTCACACTAGTACAGTTTCTCTGTATTTGACTAAGCAATAGTAAAATAGTAGCAGTAATTTGCTAATAGTTTTCCAAGTGACAATAGGTTGTCCATAATCCATTGAACTGACGGTCAACCACATGAAGGCTAGGCCAAAGCCAATTAGGGGACATCTCTTGACACAATGCGTTAATGATGGTGTTGACATGCGTCCGTGCCCGATTTTAACCGCATGACGAACCAGAACCCGAGCTAAGGTTCTCCCCAGTGACCGCTGGAGGCTGAGGTGTCGCTGTGTCGTGCTCTGGCCGGGGACGCCACAGCCCGTTCCTGCGGTCGCAACTCGAGCGTTGAGTGAAGCGATACGATAGCCCTGGCATCTTGTAAACATCATCACTTGGTTATGGGCCGTCCCATATAAAGAGGCTACATGTCAACAGTTGAGCATCTGTAAAATCTACCCTCAGATGATGGAAATGTGATATGGTCCGTATGTGTGTTTACGGGTACAAGCGATCCCCTTTCCCTAGGGATGACCCCCTCCTCAAAGTCAGACACACACTGTATTTATAGAGGAATTACCAACCCTCCTCTTAGCTGAGTCACTGAAGCACGTTTAGCTAGATAGATAGCGCCTAAAGAGTCAAACCACTCACTGGGACGACTTCTCATGGCAGCAGGTCGGCTATAAATTGGTTTCTCTTTATAGTGAGGATTTAAAAGGACGGCTGTTCTCTCTTATCTTAAGGAGTTTTTTTTTAGGAGTTGTACACAATTGTTTTCAAACAACGTGGTTAAATCTACGACAAATCCTCTTACTGTAAGTAGACCATAACCATACAGTATACATCCATATGAGGATCATGATATCTGGTAAAAAGAACCATGTTCTTCCATGATGGGCCTTCTGTCATTAGCTGTGTGTCACACAGAGAAGATCAAATGTCATGAAGTGCTCCAGTATTTCCATATCAATATGATAGTCCTATATATGGGGCTCCCGAGTGACGCAGCGGTCTAAGGCACTGCATCTCAGTGCTTGAGGCGTCACTACAGACCCCCTGGTTCGATTCCAGGCTGTATCACAACCAGCCGTGATTGGGAGTCCCATAGGGCGGCGCACAATTGGCCCAGCGTCGTCCAGGTTTGGCCGGTGTAGGCCATCATTGTAAATAAGAATTTGTTCTTAACTGACTTGCCTAGCTAAATAAAGGTAAAATAAAAAATAAAAATAAATATATATACAGTATTTCCATATCAATATGATAGTCCTATATACAGTATTTCCATATTAAGATCATGATGCCTGGTAAAAGAGAAGGGCATTAGTTGAACCATGCCCTTCTATGATAGGTCATCCGTCATTAACTGTGGTTTATATCAAAGGTCATGAAATAATCCGGTGATGACAGCTCTGTGGCCTAACACTGTCCCCGTCCACTCGCCTCTAGCAAATTACCGTGGTAACTAGATACCCCCAGCATCGCTGGCTGACACATCTGTCCTCGACTCCTCGCTGTTCTGAAAACACAACCTAGAGAGGATGTAGCTCAGTTTGTAGAGCATGGCGTTTGCAACGCCAGGGTTGTGGGTTCGATTCCCACGGGGGGTATGAAAAAAGTAATGTATGCACTAACTGTAAGTCGCTCTGGATAAGAGCGTCTGCTAAATGACTTAAATGTAAATGTAGAGAGAGGCTTCACTGTACTGTAGTTCAAATGACACACACACGCACACATACTGTTATGAAAACAACCTACTGAGAGACTCCACTGTTCTGAGAAGCTCAACTGACAATGGAGCCACACTGTTGACCTGTTAGTTCTATGGGGCACAGGATTATTTTTCACTGTTCTATTGTAGCATGGTGATTAGCCTGAAAGCCGTTCGGTTTAGAATAAGCTAGGCTATGCTATGCTATGCTAGGCTAACTCTTAGCCTTTGGCAGAGCGGAGCCCAAGCTACTAGTAGTACTCATGTTAATTGATGTTATTTTGACACGGTGTTGCTGTCTAATAAAGATACTGCTGTCAAAGTGACAGCGATGTCTGGACCCACCTCCGAGACAGCTAGATACTTATTTAGGCCTATAATTAGCAACCAGGAAGTTGGACAGAAGACACTTCATATGTCATAAGCTATGCCTACGTTCCATATAGCACCGTATTCCCTATAAAGTGCACTTTTTTTGACCTGGTACCATAGGGCTCTGGTCAAAATTAGTGCACTATGTTGGGAATAGGGTGCCATTTGGGATGAAGCCTATTTATGTATCTGTATATAGTACAGTCTAGTCCAGTAGATTTACAGGTCTATGACCATGTTTTAGTTAAAGGGTTACGTTGTTTACCCTTAGGTGAGGGGTATAGCTTACATTTGGAATGAAAGTGACCCTGGAGGGCTGTAAATTATAGCCTGGTAATGCGCACGCACACACACACACAGCTTAAGGGAATTATCTGTCAACGACTGCGTCAGGAGAGGAGGTGGTAATGGATCCCCAAGCTAAGTGTGTGTTTGTTACCAGGCAATAATTTACAGCCTTCCAGCGTCACTTTCGTCCCAAATGTAAGCTATACCCCTCACCTAAGGGTAAACAACGTAACCCTTTAACTAAAACATGGTCATAGACCTGTGAATCTATTGGACTAGACCAGGGATGGGCCACCGGCCAATTTCACCCCTCCCCCCCCACATTTTTTATTTATTATATATTTAATTGTTTTACTTTTTCGGAATCTCAACTTACTGTTAGTTTTTTTAGATCTGTAAATTAGTCTAGCTATCTAAATCTCTAGTAACCATGGTCAAATTACTGACCGGGGTGGGGCCCATTGATCATCAGTTTTTTTTTTTTCGCTGTCACGAGGGGTGCCCGCTAAAATGTTTTGCTCGCAGGTGAGGGGGTATGGATGTGGGTACACAGACCCATTACGGCCCATCATGATGAGTTCAGTTTTTTTGTGGCCCCCACCCCCATCAAAGGTGCCCATCCCTGGACTAGACTGTGCTATATATACAGGCATAAATAGGCCTTGTGTGTGTGTTTCCCCGCCTGTGTGTGTTTAAACTAAAGCTGTCTGAAGGTCGCAGCAGTGGACGGTGCGAGGGAGAGAGCTCGGCTCTTCGCCGGCCAACCAAAGAGAGCGAGAGGGAAGGTGACGGAGGGGAAAATACTCTCAAAATAGGTTTCTTTGTAACAGCCACAGAGTTTAGGGAAATGGAGGCAGGGATGGTGCGATGAGAGAGGGGGAGGGGAGGGGGGGCTATTTGTATGGAAGAATCTGGCCCAGGACTGTGCGACTCTTCGAGGCTGCAGCACTGGGCGCGCTGCCCACCACTCCTCTGCTCCGCTAGCTAGCTAGGGACACTGGAACGCCACAGGGGATTTGAACTCACCAGAGAGAGAGAAAACACACAGTTGGGCTTAGAGGCAAACACACAAATGGGTAAATACACACTCATGCACACACACACACACGTTACACTAAGAAGGACGTGTATCTAGACTTATTCACACTCACAGACCTCTCTCGCTCTCTGTCTCTCTCTCTGTCTCTGTCTATCGGTTTGTCTGCATGCTAACTCAGTAAGACACAGATGTTTGCCCAGGCCTATTACTTCCACGTTTGGGGTCTCTGTGCTAGCTAGCTTAGCCCCACATCGCCCTTCCTGCTCCCTCTAAGCATCAGCCAAGTCCTCCCCTCCTGCAGCCTGATTGGACCTAATGTGGAAAAACACCCTTTATATTAATACCATCTGACAGCTCCTTCTTCCAATGTCAGTTAGCATTGTAATCGGCTGATAGGCTTCTCTGGCCCAGGCCTGGACATTGAATCCCTCTCTACTTTTCCCCTTCATCCCTGGCTTTGCTCGTTAGGCCTGGGGGTGTGTTCATTAGGCACCAAACGGAGGAAAATGGACTGAAACAGGGAGGGACTATGTGGAATTGCCCAATAAGAAAGGCTTATTATCCTTTTCCGTTGCAAAACCTTGAAAAATGTTTTCCGTCACGTGCCCTAATGAACAGGACCCTGGAGAAGTCTGGTTGTTTGGTCTCTGAATGTCATCTTCTCCACAGGCCTAATTAGAACCAGAGTTGAGAGTTGAGCTATGGATCCTGTTTCTCCACGGATTAGATCATAGGATATTCAGTCCCCCGCGCTCTGTGTGTGTGTGCGCGCACTTTAGGGGGAGAGAGGCTATGTTATTACCAACAGTATCTCAGATACACTGACGGTTAGGGTTATTTTTTAAATACCTGTGGCACGTTGCATCACGTCATCATGTCATGTTGCAACAGCTTACGTACTGTTATCTAGTGGAGTTGAATGGGCCCACATTGGCTGGTTGAGGATAAATGGGAGGCTGCTATTTACAAAGTAGTCCATTCGCGAACAGGCAATTAGACTTGACTTCCTCCTACGTCCTTCTCCTCCTAAATGTATGGTGTCCCAGTGTTGTTATGTCACTGTATAGGCATCATGGAGTGCTAATGTATGACTCTGTGTAGCCTATACCGGCTTGTGTTAAATGGTAATGTATGACTCTGTGTAGCCTATACCGGCTTGTGTTTAATGCTAATGTATGACTCTGTGTAGCCTATACTGGCTTGTGTTAAATGCTAATGTATGACTCTGTGTAGCCTATACTGGCTTGTGTTAAATGCTAATGTATGACTCTGTGTAGCCTATACTGGCTTGTGTTTAATGCTAATGTGTGACTCTGTGTAGCCTATACTGGCTTGTGTTAAATGCTAATGTATGACTCTGTGTAGCCTATACTGGCTTGTGTTTAATGCTAATGTATGACTCTGTGTAGCCTATACTGGCTTGTGTTAAATGCTAACGTGTGACTCGGTGTAGCCTATACTGGCTTGTGTTTAATGCTAACGTGTGACTCTGTGTAGCCTATACCGGCTTGTGTTTAATGCTAATGTATGACTCTGTGTAGCCTATACTGGCTTGTGTTAAATGCTAACGTGTGACTCTGTGTAGCCTATACCGGCTTGTGTTTAATGCTAATGTATGACTCTGTGTAGCCTATACCGGCTTGTGTTTAATGCTAACGTATGACTCTGTGTAGCCTATACCGGCTTGTGTTTAATGCCAATGTGTGTCTCTGTGTAGCCTATACCGGCTTGTGTTTAATGCTAATGTGTGTCTCTGTGTAGCCTATACCGGCTTGTGTTTAATGCTAATGTGTGTCTCTGTTTGTGTTTCTATTCTCCAGTGTACAAGTCTCCAGAGTATGAGTCCCTGGGCTTTGAGCTGACTGTGGAGCGCCTGGTCCACATCGGTTACCCCCAGGAGCTGCTCAGCTTCGTCTACGACCCCGCTTTCCCCACCAGGTGACCACACACACACACACACACACCAGGTGACCACCAATCACATCATACCACAGTTAATGTTGTTGCCATGGCGATGACGTTATAATGCTATAAAAAAATAAAGGAAAACGCTTTATCAACGGGGCACTATCTGTACTTCATTACCAGGTACCTATCACATCATTGTTGCCATGGTGAGGACGTTTTAATGCTATATTTGTACCTGGATGCGTGGGTTTCTAATTTGGTCCTGGTTGTAGCTAGGTAGATTTTCTGATGGTCTTTTTAAAGATCATGTATAAACTATTTATAGATGTATTATAACTGACTGAATCATGTTTTTTCTCTGTATTTCTTCAGAGGCCTGGTGTTTGACACCATGTATGGGAACCTGTTGAAGGTGGACGCGTACGGCAACATCCTGGTCTGTGTCCACGGGTTCAATTTCCTCCGAGGGTAAATAGTGAACCCAATGCTCTCCTAACCTTCTCACAATGTCCTCCCTACATCCCCTCCCCCTGATCATTGACCGCTTTGAAGGTTAGATCTACCTGCCAAGAAAGTCTCCTGACATTGTATTTTCTTTTTCTCTTCTCTCCCCAGACCTGAAATTCGGGAGCTATACCCGAACAAGTTCATCCAACGTGACGATACTGAACGTTTCTATATCCTCAACACTCTCTTCAACCTGCCAGGTAGAAGGAGGAGAGATTCTGTCCATGACAGAGCCATTACATTGTTTAAAAATGTTTTTATCTCCATCTAGATACAACTGTCATTCATAAGAGGGACAAGCCCAGACATGCCCTCCATTTTGTCTGAGCACAGTTTGAGGCAAGGCCATGGAGTTCAACTCAACTTTATTGACACTCGATTGATTTTATAGTACAGTTTCCCTCTCTCTCCACAGAGACCTACCTCTTTGCCTGCCTCGTGGACTTCTTCTCAAACTGTGACAGATATGCAAGGTAAGGAATCCCTAATCACACTACCCACCTTATTTTTCTTGTTTGTTATACAATAAATATGCAACTAATTCCTGGATATGACATGGCAACAGTGATAAGCCAATTAGACAACATGACAACAGGGTAGGTCCATATCTCAGCCAATAAAAATCCTCTAGCCCTAACCCTGATAAGCCAGTGGTTGAGCAATAGGACAACCCTTTTATTGTGTCATAAACTAGATACTTTATTAGGATTACTCCGCTATCTGAATGATTATTGATCTTTGAAACTAATCATTCAACGAATGCATGCAGTAATGTAATTCTAAATTCCATATCTTCAGATTATATTACTTTTTATTATGTAAATTAATATGTAATGACTAATCATCATCTAGCATGATGTAATATCATGATGTCTATCTTCTTGATATAATTATACAATCATTTGTTAGCGATAGTTTTAATGAATTCTATGTGTGACGATGTAATCTGCAATGGAATGGCTGCATGTCTTCTCCTCTGAAATGAGTTGTTGGTCTTTTAGGGGGAGATTGCTTTCCTGTTTGGCTGGAAACCACCTCAAACAAGGGAAGACTATCCCATTTAAAAGCAAAACAAAAACAAAACAAAAATGTAGTGAAAATGGCTACTAGCGTTTAAAAGCAAAGCTCTCTGTCTGGCCTTGGCCTGTCCACTGGCTCTGTGTGTCCCTCTCCTCCCCCCTTACCTCAGCTGTGAGACGGGCTTTAAAGATGGCGACCTCTTCATGTCCTTCAAGAGCATGTTCCAGGACATCCGCGACGCCGTCGATTGGGTCCACTTCAAGGTAGCGTGATGATGAAGTCTATCACAAAGCAATAATTTAGTCACTTCAATTCACTTTACTTCCATTTCAAGGTAGTATTTGGGGTAAACGCACAATGATCTTTATCTTGAAGCAATCATTTATTGTTTATCGTAGTGCTAATGTTATGTACACTGACTGATTGAGATGGTTTACAGTGAGTGCCATCATAAAGAAGACATTTTGTATGATATACATGAATACTTGTTATTTTTCTATGTATTTCAACCCATTTACCTGTAGTCCTGTCTTCCAGGGCACCCTGAAGGAAAAGACAGTAGAGAACCTTGAAAAATACGTAGTGAGAGATGTAAGTACACACGTTAACATTTTATCAGCCCCTTTACCGCTCAATTTACCGTATTTTCCGCACTATAAGGCGCACTTAAAAGCCTTTAATTTTCTCAAAAAACGACAGTGCGCCTTATAATCCGGAGCACCTTATATATGGAACAATTGGTTAATTGGTTGATCCATACTGGTTGTACACGGCGCTCAAGGCGCTCTGTCAAAATGTTTCAGTATGAAAAACCAATAAAAACAATTTAATAATAATGAAATGTTTCAGTACGACTGGTAAACTACAAAGCCGCACCGCTTGCAGCATTACGGCTATCGTAGTCAGTAAACACCGGTACTGTGCTTACTCACAGTCCCACACCACTTGTGTGTGTATAAAGACCCCAAAATTGTTGTCAGAACGCTTAATAAAGTTTGACTTTATCTGACTGTTTTGTTGACATTCCCTTTAGCACAGCTCCATCTAGTGGATGCATAACGCAACCCCAGTCAAACGTTTGACTGCAGTATCTTCTATTCTATGCGCCTTATAATCCGGTGCGCCCTATATATGAAAACAGTTCTAAAATAGGCCATTCATTGAAGGTGCGCCTTATAATCCGGTGCGCCTTATAGTGCGGAAAATACGGTATATCATATTCCTATGGGAACACACTAACATGACTTCAAATAGGTTAACAGGTACTTGAAGTCTCTGTCTGTATTCCCGTAGGAACACACTGTATATGATAATGACTTTGTAATATTTAATGTTCTCTCCCATGAAGGCAAAGTTACCTCTCCTGCTGAGTAGAATGAATGAAGTAGCCAAGGTGTTCCTGGCCACCAACAGTGACTACAAATACACACACGTGAGTACTGTTTACACACACACACACACACACACACACACAATGGGGAATGGACGCTTCACATGCGCAATACACAGTAACAGACACCTTCAGAGTCCAAAACAATAGGTAAATCCTGCCTTGTTAAACGTCCATGCAAAACAACATTAATGTGCAAAGCAAACGTACACACACCTTCACAAAACATGTCCTGGCAAACTGTCACGTTTGCATATGAAACTGGGGTGATGTGTTTGCATACTGAACTGGGGCATATAGCTACAGCTTCTGTCCCAGTCACAAAGGCATTTAAATGAGATGACTAATAGACTTGTTATGTCGTTAAATTTTCTCACAGAAGATCATGACATACCTTTTTGACTTCCCCCACGGCCCAAAGGTAAGAGAATAATTTGAACATTCATACATGGGATTCTTCCATAGACATGAAATCTTCTTAATTTATATAGATGCATATTGTTAACTATAGTCTGTACATATTGACCAGAATCTGTCTGTGGTTGTGTTGCAGCACGGGACGTCCCACCGGCCGTGGCAGTCATACTTTGACCTGATACTGGTGGATGCCAGGAAGCCTCTGTTCTTTGGAGAGGGAACGGTGCTCAGACAAGTCGACACAGTGAGTAAAACACCCTCACACCTCTACACTCACACAGATGGAGAAGGGGTTCTGTCAGAATACCATGCCAAGACTTTGAGTGTGATAACCAAATAGTGTGATAACCTAATAGTGTGATAGCCGCACACGTGTGATAGCCTAATAGTGTGGTAGCCTAATAGTGTGGTAGCCTAATAGTGTGGTAGCCGCACACGTGGGGTAGCCTAATAGTGTGGTAGCCTAATAGTGTGGTAGCCGCACACGCAGGGTAGCCTAATAGTGTGGTAGCCTAATAGTGTGGTAGCCGCACACGTGTGATAGCCTAATAGTGTGGTAGCTGCACACGTGGGGTAGCCTAATAGTGAGGTAACCTAATAGCTAATTGGTCACACAATGTGAAGTACAACTTCTACAAAATGTATAATCGAGGGCCAGTACTTGACATTGTTTTGCGGTGAGGCTACTGTTTGGAGTGAAGCTACTGTTCTATGTGTTCTCTGGTGTTAGACGACAGGGCGGCTGAAGATCGGGACCTACACAGGACCCCTGCACCATGGCATCGTCTACTCTGGAGGTAAGATATATTACCTGGGGAAATACACTGACTCACAGCACTTCAAACTTCACAAATCATCTAACTAGTAGAGTACTTATAAACAAGATGGATCTCAGTTAACCTTTATTTAGCCAGCATTGTCTTCTCAACAACTTTCACTGTTCTCCAGGGAGCCCTGGGAGCCCTAAAAACAAAACAATGGGATAAATCTAAAAACAACAAGGTTAAATCTTGAATAAAACAACATCCAGTAACATCTACATTTCAATATGTCCCTCTCTCTCCCCCAGGTTCTTCTGACATCGTGTGTGACCTGCTGGGGGCCAAGGGCAAGGACATCGTCTACATCGGAGACCACATCTTCGGGGACATCCTCAAGTCCAAGAAACGCCAGGGCTGGAGGACCTTCCTGGTCATCCCCGAGCTGGCCCAGGAGTTGCATGTCTGGACTGACAAGAGCTGTGAGTCACACACACAGTCACACGCACAAAAGGACGGACGGACAAACCCATGCAATTAGCTAGACAGACGCGTGCACACAGGCAGAGGCTGATAGACACACACACACTAGAGAGCAGTGTTCCTCTGTAGCTCAGTTGGTAGAGCATGGCGCTTGTAATGCCAGAATTATGGGTTCGGTTCCCGGGACCACCCATACGTAAAATGTATGCACGCATGACTGTAGGTCGCTTTGGATAAAAGCGTCTGCTAAATGGCATACGGTGCCTTCAGAAAGTATTAATACCCCTTGGCTTATTCCACATTTTGTTGTGTTACAGCCTGAATTCAAAATGAAATATATTTTTTACACACAATACCCCATAATGACACATTTTTGTGTTTTATTGAAAATGAAATACAGAAATATCTCATTTACATAAGTATTCACACCCCTGAGTCAATACATGTTAGAATCACCTTTGGCAGTGATTACAGCTTTGAGTCTTTCTGGGTAAGTCTCTAAGAGCTTTGCACACCTTGATTGTACAATATATGCACATTATTAAAATAATCAAGCTCTGTCAAATTGTTTGTTGATCATTGCTAGACAGCCATTTTCAAGTCTTGTCATAGATTTTCAAGCCGATTTAAGTCAAAACTGGAACTAGGCCACTTAGGAACATTCAACGTAATCTTGGTAAGCAACTCCAGGTTATATTTGGCCTTGTGTTTTAGGTTATTGTCCTGCTGAAAGGTGAATTCATCTCCCAGTGTCTGTTGGAAAGCAGACTGAACCAGGTTTTTTTAGCTTTATTCCATTTATTTTTATGCTAAAAATCTCCCTTGCTGATGACAAGCATACCAATAACATGATGCAGCCACCACCATGCTTGAAAATATGAAGAGTGGTACTCCGTGATGTGTTGTGTTGGATTTGCCCCAAACATAACGCTTTGTATTCAGGACATAACGTTTTTTTTGAAGTTTTAGTTTTGATGCATGTTTTGGAATATTTTTATTCTGTGCAGGCTTCCTTCTTTTCACTCTGTCATTTATATTAGTATTGTGGAGTAAATACAATGTTGTTGATCCATCCTCAGTTATCTCCTATCACAACCATTAAACTCTGTAACTGTTTTAAAGTCACTATTGGCCTCATGGTGAAATCCCTGAGCGGTTTCCTTCCTCTCCGGCAACTGAGTTAGGAAGGACGCCTGTATCTTTGTTGTGACTGGGTGTATTGATACACCATCCAAAGTGTAATTAATAACTTCACCATGCTCAAAGGGATATTCAATGTCTGCTTTTTAAAATATTTTTACCCATCTACCAATAGGTGTCCTTCTTTGCGAGGCATTGGAAAAGCTCCCTGGTCTTTGTGATTGAATCTGTGTTTGAAATTCACTGCCCGAATGAGGGACAAATATCTGTATGTGTGAGGTACAGAGATGAGTTAATCATTCATAAATCTTGTTAAACTTATTATGTGACTTGTTAAGCAAATTTTTAGGCTTGCCATAAGAAAGCAGTGGAATACTTATTGACTTAAGACATTTCAGCTTTTCATTTTTTATTAATTAGTAAAAATGTTGTGATGTCACGAGAGGCTACACAGCTTTCAGCGGGGTTGCTCAAGTAGTGCAAGGAGACCAGGTTCAACCAAAACAAGGATTTTATTAAAGGTCTTGGGAAACTAACGAAAGTATAACACAATTCTGGTCTCTGGTGGCTCTTTAAGGGTTAACAGTTCAGGGATGTCTCTTCCACATCCAAAATCATAACTCTCCCTCGCTCAAATAACTTTTCCCCAGTCTTACTGTATTCCACGTTGCAGCTAGTGGCCAACCCAGCAAAACGTCCTTCCAAATGTCCCACACGTATTTCCACAGGTGCATATATCCAAAGGTGAGTATTTCCCAAAGGTAAGTATCTCCAAATCCTTATATTCCTCATGGAAGTGGACGTGCAGCACTCTTGTCCTCCCGAGAGCCCAGCTTGGAGACTGTGTCTCTTCACTTCACCAAACCTTCAGCTCATCAGCTCCTGATTGGTTTCAGCTGCGTGGGAAGATTGGCCATAGAGGGTTGGAGTTCCCGACCATACCAGCAGATGGAGCCATAGCTGTCTGGGTTTGCAGCCATCTCAGGGGGATGTAACGTCCCTCCAGGACACAGCCTCTCGTGACATCACAATGTCTAAACATAATTCCACTTTGACATGGGGTATTGTATGTAGGCCAGTGACACAAAACCTCAATTTAATCAATTTGAAATTCAGGCTGTAACAACAAAATGTGAAAAAAGTCAAGGGGTGTGAATACTTTCTGAAGGCACTGTATATTACATACAGTATATTATAGCACTGACACGTTTGCACACACTTGCATACACACACATTCATGCACAGGCACACACACAAACATAATTGTGAAGTGTCATTGTAGCTGTAAAATGCCCTCGCAAACCTCTCACTGGCCTGTCTGTGACTGTGTGTGACAGCGTACCAGGGAGAGGGTGAATGAGAGAGGGAGAGGGTGAATGAGAGGGAGAGAGGGTGAATGGGAGAGGGAGAGGGTGAATGAGAGAGGGAGAGGGTGAGGGAGAGGGTGAATGAGAGAGGGAGAGGGTGAATGAGAGAGGGAGAGGGTGAATGAGAGAGGAAGAGGGTGAATGAGAGAGGAAGAGGGTGAATGAGAGAGAGAGAGGGAGAGGGTGAATGGGAGAGGGTGAATGAGAGAGGGAGAGAAAGAGAATGAAAGAGGGGGAGAATGGAAAAGCGACAGATGGAACAAGAGTGAGCCAACACCAGTGATTTAAGAGAAGTGGTGTAAAGTACTTAAGTAAAAATACTTAAGTAGTTTTTTGGGGGGTATCTGTACTTTTCCCACCACTGATGAAGGGAGATGGAGATATTTTATGACTGTGATACTTACCCTGGCCTCCCTTTCCTCTTCTGTTTTACAGCATTATTCGAGGAATTGCAGGGCCTGGACATTTTCTTGGCAGAGCTCTACAAGTGAGTACTGCGCCATCTACTCCCCTACAACACCCCTCTGCTCGCTCTCTAGGCTGCCTCTGCACCTGGCGTGTGTGTGTGAACGACTGTGTTTGAGTGTGTGTGTTTGTGTGTGGCGCCGTCAGCTCCCTGTGTGTGTGCGAGCGTGTGTGTGTCGACCTTGGACCAAAGTCTACAGGGTTGGCCCCATCGATCTGATAACTGGCTTCACAGTCAGATTACTGTTTCTAAACTGGCTGAAGTCTATCTATTTAGACCAGTCCCCTTTCCCCCTTACTCTTTATAATAGTGACTGGCACTGTCCTCTCTCTCTCGCTCTCACTCTCACTCTCACTCTCTCTCTCAATCCCCTTCTTCTCTGTACCTCTTGCCCTCTATCTAACCCATTATCTCTCGATCTCTCCAGGCATCTGGACAGCAGTAGTAATGAGAGGCCTGACATCAGTGCTCTCCAGAGAAGGGTCAAGGTACAGATTCTACACACGTGTTTCCATAGCAATTAGAGAAACATTATACAATATGTCCACATGTGTCCCTGAATAGTTACAGGTTTCAGTTTTGCCTTTAAACCATATCATTCCCAACTGGGGACTTATATGGTCTTATAACCCCTCAGTAAATTCCTGAAAATAGGCTTTGATCCTCCTCCCGTCCCGTCGAAGGCTTGGATATACCGGAACACAAGTCGTTGAATTTCCATTGTCCTCCTAGAGGAATTTTGTATTTAACCAGGAAAATACCCTTTAGAGGGGGACCTGGCAAGAGGTCAGCAGGAAGTAGTCAGCATGTAAACGTAACACAAGAGCACAATACCATACATTTAAAACAAATCTGACAATGGTCATCATGTTCTTCTATCTGAGCTTGAAATATTGTCTGAGTGTCTTTTGGCTGAGTATCTTTACTAAACCCAGTGTTGTTCTCCCCTCCCCAGAAAGTGACCCATGACATGGACATGTGCTATGGTATGATGGGTAGTCTGTTCAGGTCTGGCTCCAGACAGACTCTGTTTGCCTCTCAGGTGATGCGCTACGCTGACCTGTACGCTGCCTCCTTCATCAACCTCCTGTACTATCCCTTCAGCTACCTCTTCAGAGCTGCACACGTACTGGTGAGTCATTTACTTTATTGAATTAGTTTGTTGATTCTTGCTAACAGTTTACAAAAAAAACTGAAGAAATGCAGCATTTACAGAATAAAATATTGTAGAGAAAATAGCATAAGATACAGCCCTTTCTTTTCTTAATAGGAAATTAAGATGCACATGAATCAACATTTCCGGCTAGTTTAATTAGAAATATACAGTACTTGACTCTTATTAACTTAGACTGAACCCTTACATAGTCTGGCACCCATCTAGCTGAAAAACTGACATGCAGAGTGAAATTTGCATTAGTTGGTATGTATGAGAGGGAGTTATCCTCTCATTTCTATTCAATACAAATGTCTTTACCAGACATATTATCTGAAACATTCACATCACATACACACAGTAATCAATATTCTGTATAACAAGTTCAACGCATGGTAATAATATTATTATCATAAAAACGTATTGGTGAGCTGAAACTATCTTTACTAGCTATTAGCCAACTGGAAGTGGTCGGAGTTGACTTTGGTAGTAGCCTCTCTCCTCACCCTCTCTCTCTCTCTCCCCCCTTCCCAGATGCCCCACGAGTCAACGGTGGAGCATGCGCACATCGACATGGACACCGAGTCCCCCCTGGCCACACGCAACCGCCACTGCACCGACAGCAAGGACCTGGAGTGCTGTAGCAACAAGAACCGCAGCCAGCTGACCCGGTCCATCAGTGAGATCAAACCCCCCAACATGTTCCCCCAGACCCCCCAGGAGATCACCCACTGCCACGATGAAGATGATGATGAGGAGGAGGAAGAGTAGATGGAGAGATAGAGGAGGAGTGAAAAACCAGCTTGATTCCTTCCTGATGATTCCCTAAGGGGTTTTAGGATATATATACTTATAGGTAGTTATAGACTATACTGTAGTCTATAGAAGTCCACAGTAGAAGTCAATGCAGGATACATTGGAATGAGGGGGAGGGGAAATGGACATTGTGATGTATCTATAGGAGATTTATATATAGAGAAATTGAGCTACTTTTTATACTAGAGATGTATGGGTATGCGAGTGTCTGAGATCTATAGGTTTTATTCATCAGATCAGTCAACTGTATGTTACTACAGTAACATTTGCTGCTCGTTTCTCCAAAAAACGTTGCCCCGTGCCCACCACTTTTCAAGTTTTATATTTTCAATGGTTGTTTTTCTATGATGGAATGGGAAAAGGTTGACTTGAAGTTGGTCATTTTTTTAAGTTGATGAAGCTAAAACCGTTTTTACGGCATGTGATGTTGTAGCAGACAGATATACATGAATACACACAAGAAGCAAATATTACAAACACGACTTTTCTCTATACTGACCTTACACAGTGTCTGGTCATAGAGAATCACTTTTTGTGTGTGTTTACATAGTATACCATAATGTAGGCACCATACTGTAGTTTGAATGTGAAGCGCTAAGGCAGAATAGCCTTTGCCAAACAGTATGTACAGTACTGTATATAAACTCTATATACTGTTTTGCTGTTATCCTTTTGAAATGAAAGAAAGTGTTCTAGCCTTGCGGTACTGGCGTTGAAAGAACACGAGTATCGAGCAACATGGAAATCCAAAAACATGGTCTCAAAAGTATTTGCTCACAGTTTGTTATTTTTATACTTTTTTTGCAGTATAATTCCTCCCGTCGTGACTCTGCAAAACACAGCTTGTGTGTGTCTGGCCTTGGCCAATCAAAAGTTGATTTTACGTCGTCCTGAGCGACTATAACCAAGGCATCCATAATTGTACTAAAGAACAGTGTGGTGTATGTTTTGGGTTATACAAAGCACAAGTCTGATTGTGGGTAACTAATTGTCAATATTAGCTCAATATGACATGAAGCGTGTTGTCTATTTAAAGGATGGTGCACATAATGTAATCTGTGACTCTGTATGGCTAATTTCAACTGACGTTTTGAAATGCATGTTGTTTCTAGGCAACCGTGTGTACAGGGTAACAGTTATGCTGTATCTGTACAGATGGGCTCTATGGCAACTACAGTGTATGTGGATTGTCACATAGGCCTAATGCTGCGGCACATAACATTGTAAGTTATGGAGAGGTTGTGACCAGTATTACTGTTCTCATACATTATACTGTAAAATGCAAGACATTCATCTTGCAAAGACCATTTTCTTGTTCTCCTGTAGGATGATATGAGATATCGAAACCTGCAACATCGTTACACTATGTGCAGCTAACATGCAGTAGAAGTTTACCTTTTTTACTAAGCTTGGAGTTGTTTTGTTGGGGATTCTCTTGAATATTACATCGTAACAGTTTTATTTTTCATTGCAATAGAACCGCTTTAGTTAGAACTGTCATTCACCCCTACCTAACCGTGTGCCATGTGTGATTAATATGGTCTAGTGTTTCCCAAGTAATTATTTGCAGTTAACATAGAGTACGTTATGTAATAGGAACAGACCTGGGTTCAAATACTATTTAAAATGTTTCAAATACTTTAGCCTGCCTGGAGTGCCAGGCAGGCTCAGTCAAGCCCCAATAAAGTATATGAAATGATTTCGAATAGTATTTGAACCCAGGTCTGATCTAGGTCTGATGAGGAATAAGTGGCCTTGATATGCAAAAATGAAATCCAGGTCAGCCTGGATGCTGTGACGTGTGGCATTGCGTAGGCCTTGAGAACGCACGGGCACCAGACAAGGAACCAACGCCTCGGCGAGAGGTAGTTTGTGTTTGACCGCCCGTAGAGGTTAGGGTGGGCCTGGGAAAAGGGCAAGGGGCGCCCTCCTGACTGGTGGGAATAGGTTGTAGACTCACCCTAGCAGGCCTATGAAGTATGGAGGATATATATATATATATATATATATATATATTGCCATTTAGCAGACGCGTATGAAGAACTGTAGCTACAGTATTCTGGAGTTTGTTGGACCACTTAGGGGTAAGAAACACTGAATGATTCAAAGAAGCACCTGATAATTCCCACCAGGGTTGCATTTGCTGTCTCCAAACATGAGCAAACCTTTTAATTTAAAAATGGAAATTGCAATCATTGATTAGGCCCACAATTCCACTGGAACTTGAGATACTTAAAAAAATGTGACTGGAAAATGTTACTGAATTGCTTAATATTAAACTTTCCTGTTTAGCAACGGAAATGCAAAACATTTTCAGTTGTGTGTCCTAATGAACATGACCCAGATGGTATGCAGGACAGGAAAACTGCCCTGGAAGAGGGAAGGATTCTTTTATCTGCAATATCATATGTGTATGCTATGTAAAACACGCGTATCACTTCATTTTTAAGGCATGTAGTTGTGTAGCTAGAGGTTTCGATTGGCCCGTTGATTTGGGCTGATGAAGGGAAGACCAATAGCGGGTCTATGTAACCCGGTGGTGTTTGCCGAGGCAAGTAGTGAAACGGTGAATGTGTGTCCATGGGTTCAATTGGGGATCTTTGTAACAATTTTAGTAAGAGTAGAATCTGTTTTAGAGGAACTATATAGAGTGGTCAATATTTTATTACTCTCTGAAAAAAGTTGATCTTTTAAGTATTGATTTAACTGGCAATACTACAGAAACACCCGAGGCAGCTGTATTCCACACCTGGTTGTTAGTCGTTTTTTGGTCTCATTACTGACGAATTCATAATAAAGCTTGGTCGTTGGAGAAAAATCTGAAGTCCTTTTCTGTGAAAACACTTTACAATACATTATTTCTATGCAATGACTCAGTACAGTGCATTATACATGTAAACTAACTTACTAAAAGGCTGGCCAATGCAAGCAAATGGCTTACGTCAAAGTTGTTATAACGGTATAGGTAGAACTAGGTTAGGGCTACACTTGATATGTGGAAGAAAAAAAACATGTACTTCTGTGAGAAAAAGCTCTGGCCTCACAAGGTCTACAAGATCATCTGTGTTGTAACAATTGTACATTTAATAATAATAATAGCCTTGCAGGAGATATGCTGAAAAATGGGGGATGTTGAAGAGCATCTATCTACCTTGCGTCAGAAATGGCACCTTTTTCAACAACAACACCTTGGTTTTGCTGTTTGTATTTGTTTTTTCTAACCAGTGTTTTCAGATTCTTAGTTTACAACGTTGTATATAATAATATAATAAGCATTTCCATTTACATGTTGTGGAAATGTTCCTTAAATTCTTTTTTATTTTTGTTGTCTTTGGCATTTTTCCGGTTTCAGACACCGTTTTTTACTGTAACGGCTTCATTGAGTATGTCTGAGCTAGCTAACCCTGGCGAACAGGCTAATGCTACGATCAATTTGGCCAAATTATACAATATTTCAACAATTGCAGACCGAGGGTGACAACTATCATGCATTCATTAATTTTTTATGTTTCGTGCATTTTCTTGTATGTCCCTCAAAGCGTTTTGTTTCCAGAATTATTATACAACGTGTACATTGGGGAAATTACATTTATATGTACAATAAAAGCTAATTTTCCATAATATGTCACTGTGTGCGTGTACCGTCCCCTTCTGTTGCCTCTTGTTGTTCTTCTTGCAAAACTATAGTTTTAACATTTTAAGTAAAACAAGTATTTTAATATAATAATTATACTTGCATTCATAATCATACATAATCATTCTTGCATACAAATATTACTTAATATATTCAGTAATGTGTTGATAAAGTAAATGTTCTACAATGAATTGTGAATGGAAATGCATTGCTTGTCAACCTATTTTTATTTTTTATTTTTTTATCTCCACCCAATTTCAGGGCACTTGCCTAGAATTCTCCTCTCCCATCCCACTGTTGACGAAACATAAATGTAATTCCCCCATTTGCTTTGTCATTTTACTACCCCCTCACAGTTTAAAAGGTTTGACATTTGGGTGTGCAAAGGTGATGCAAAACATGATTCAAGAATAGAAGTCCTGTCAAAGTTGGAAAATATTAACTTATTTATTTTTTATATTTAACTACACAATAAAATGTAATATCCAGTAATCCTAAATCCAGCTAAAAGTAGGATTTTCTCTAAACGAGCACCAAATCCCCATTCATGTTACACTATGTAATAAGATTTTAAAACTGATGGCATTTCTATTACATACAGTGGGGAAAACAAGTATTTAGTCAGCCACCAATTGTGCATGTTCTCCCACTTAAAAAGATGAGAGAGGCCTGTAATTTTCATCATAGGTACACGTCGACTATGACAGACAAAATGAGGGAAAAAATTCCAGAAAATTACATTGTAGGATTTTTAATGAATTTATTTGCAAATTATGGTGGAAAATAAGTATTTGGTCAATAACAAAAGTTTCTCAATACTTTGTTATATACCCTTTGTTGGCAATGACACAGGTCAAACGTTTTCTGTAAGTCTTCACAAGGTTTTCACACACTGTTGCTGGTATTTTGGCCCATTCCTCCATGCAGATCTCCTCTAGAGCAGTGATGTTTTGGGGCTGTCGCTGGGCAACACGGACTTTCAACTCCCTCCAAAGATTTTCTATGGGGTTGAGATCTGGAGACTGGCTAGGCCACTCCAGGACCTTGAAATGCTTCTTACGAAGCAACTCCTTCGTTGCCCGGGCGGTGTGTTTGGGATCATTGTCATGCTGAAAGACCCAGCCACGTTTCATCTTCAATGCCCTTGCTGATGGAAGGAGGTTTTCACTCAAAATCTCACGATATATGGCCCCATTCATTCTTTCCTTTACACGGATCAGTCATCCTGGTCCCTTTGCAGAAAAACAGCCCTAAAGCATGATGTTTCCACCCCCATGCTTCACAGTAGGTACAGTGGGGAGAACAAGTATTTGATACACTGCCGATTTTGCAGGTTTTCCTACTTAAAGCATGTAGAGGTCTGTAATTTTTATCATAGGTACACTTCAACTGCGAGAGACGGAATCTAAAACAAAAATCCAGAAAATCACATTGTATGATTTTTAAGCAATGCATTTTCATTTTATTGCATGACATAAGTATTTGATACATCAGAAAAGCAGAACTTAATATTTGGTACAGAAACCTTTGTTTGCAATTACAGAGATCATATGTTTCCTGTAGGTCTTGACCAGGTTTGCACACACTGCAGCAGGGATTTTGGCCCACTCCTCCATACAGACCTTCTCCAGATCCTTCAGGTTTCGGGGCTGTCGCTGGGCAATACAGACTTTCAGCTCCCTCCAAAGATTTTCTATTGGGTTCAGGTCTGGAGACTGGCTAGGCCACTCCAGGACCTTGAGATGCTTCTTACGGAGCCACTCCTTAGTTGCCCTGGCTGTGTGTTTCGGGTCGTTGTTATGCTGGAAGACCCAGCCACGACCCATCTTCAATGCTCTTACTGAGGGAAGGAGGTTGTTGGCCAAGATCTCGCGATACATGGCCCCTTCCATCCTCCCCTCAATACGGTGCAGTCGTCCTGTCCCCTTTGCAGAAAAGCATCCCCAAAAATGATTTTTCCACCTCCATGCTTCACGGTTGGGATGGTGTTCTTGGGGTTGTACTCATCCTTCTTCTTCCTCCAAACACGGCGAGTGGAGTTTAGACCAAAAAAGCTATATTTTTGTCTCATCAGACCACATGACCTTCTCCCATTCCTCCTCTGGATCCTCCAGATGGTCATTGGCAAACTTCAGACGGGCCTGGACATGCGCTGGCTTGAGCAGGGGGACCTTGCGTGCGCTGCAGGATTTTAATCCATGACGGCGTGGTGTGTTACTAATGGTTTTCTTTGAGACTGTGGTCCCAGCTCTCTTCAGGTCATTGACCAGGTCCTGCCGTGTAGTTCTGGGCTGATCCCTCACCTTCCTCATGATCATTGATGCCCCACGAGGTGAGATCTTGCATGGAGCCCCAGACCGAGGGTGATTGACCGTCATCTTGAACTACTTTCATTTTCTAATAATTGTGCCAACAGTTGTTGCCTTCTCACCAAGCTGCTTGCCTATTGTCCTGTAGCCCATCCCAGCCTTGTGCAGGTCTACAATTTTAACCCTGATGTCCTTACACAGCGCTCTGGTCTTGGCCATTGTGGAGAGGTTGGAGTCTGTTTGATTGAGTGTGTGGACAGGTGTCTTTTATACAGGTAACGAGTTCAAACAGGTGCAGTTAATACAGGTAATGAGTGGAGAACAGGAGGGCTTCTTAAAGAAAAACTAACAGGTCTGTAAGAGCCAGAATTCTTACTGGTTGGTAGGTGATCAAATACTTATGTCATGCAATAAAATGCAAATTAATTACTTAAAAATCATACAATGGGATTTTCTGGATTTTTGTTTTAGATTCCGTCTCTCACAGTTGAAGTGTACCTATGATAAAAATTACAGACCTCTACATGCTTTGTAAGTAGGAAAACCTGCAAAATCGGCAGTGTATCAAATACTTGTTCTCCCCATTGTATGGTGTTCTTTGGATGCAACTCAGCATTCTTTGTCCTCCAAACACGACGAGTTGAGTTTTTACCAAAAAGTTCTATTTTGGTTTCATCTGACCATATGACATTCTCCCAATCCTCTTCTGGATCATCCAAATGCACTCTAGCAAACTTCAGACGGGCCTGGACATGTACTGGCTTAAGCAGGGGGACACGTCTTGCACTGCAGGATTTGAGTCCCTGGCAGCGTAGTGTGTTACTGATGGTAGGCTTTGTTACTTTGGTCCCAGCTCTCTGCAGGTCATTCACCAGGTCCCCCCGTGTGGTTCTGGGATTTTTGCTCACCATTCTTGTGATCATTTTGACCCCACAGGGTGAGATCTTGCGTGGAGCCCCAGATCGAGGGAGATTATCAGTGGTCTTGTATGTCTTCCATTTCCTAATAATTGCTCCCACAGTTGATTTCTTCAAACCAAGCTGCTTACCTATTGCAGATTCAGTCTTCCCAGCCTGGTGCAGGTCTACAATTTTGTTTCTGGTGTCCTTTGACAGCTCTTTGGTCTTGGCCATAGTGGAGTTTGGAGTGTGACTGTTTGAGGTTGTGGACAGGTGTCTTTTATACTGATAAGTTCAAACAGGTGCCATTAATACAGGTAACAAGTGGAGGACAGAGGAGCCTCTTAAATAAGTTACAGGTCTGTGAGAGCCAGAAATCTTGCTTGTTTGTAGGTGACCAAATACTTATTTTCCACCATAATTTGCAAAAAAATTCATAAAAAATCCTACAATGTGATTCTGGAATTTTTTTCCTCATTGTCTGTTATAGTTGACGTGTACCTATGATGAAAATTACAGGCCTCTCTCATCTTTTTAAGTGGGAGAACTTGCACAATTGGTGGCTGACTAAATACTTTTTTCCCCCACTGTACTTTAAGTCCATTGAGACTTTTACTACAAAGCAAACATTGTGTGGTTACAGTTAACAGATGGACATAGGCTACACAACGGGAAATGTGTACAGTATAGTGGAAAAATAAATGAATACAAATAAATGTAAATCTAATGCTTTTATCTGTTATGATTTAACTGGATAGAACCCAAATGCAGACAAGTACACCAAGCCAGAGAAGTTTTAACAGGTTTATTATAATGTTCAATAGTCCAGGTTTCCAATAAATGGGGAAGAGCAAGTCCAGGTTACAGGGAGGGTACAGATCCAGGTCAGGGCAGGTGTGGTACCGTAATGTCCTAGTGTCCGTGGTGAGTCCAAAGGAGAGGCCCGATAGTGAAGAGCTGGATGGTGGTGGCAGGAGTGAAGCGGAGGCAGGAGTCAGGTTCCAAATATCTGTGGCACAGGAGAAAAAGTAAATAAACAGTCCAAAAAAACACAAGAGCGAAAACAGACAGGTTGAGTCGGCAGCGAGACTAACATGGTTGTCTTGACTATGATCTGACGATGAGTGGAAAGTTTGACCGGGTCTTAAAGGCTGAGGTGATTATGGTGAATGAGCTGCAGCTGGAACCCTGACTCCCGCACACCAGACTTCACTCCTGCAATCAAGGACAGACAGAGGGGAGGGGAGAGCAGAGAGAGAGCTACCTAGCAGCAGTAGGCCTAACAGTACCCCCCTCTACGGACGCCACCTGGCGGCCGACAGGGGTTTATCAGGATGTAACCTATGAAACTCACGAACCAGAGCAGGATCCACAATGAAGCTCCTGGGCACCCAGGAACGTTCCTCAGGACCATAACCCTCCCAATCCACCAGGTACTGGAAACCACGACCCCGGCGGCGAACATCCAGAAGTCGCCGGACAGTGTAGACCGGACCCCCCCACGATCTTGGGCGGAGGAGGGGGACGAGAGGGCGGGCACAAAGGGCTAACCGACACAGGCTTAATCTGGGAAACATGAAAGGTGGAATGAACCCGTAGGGAGGCAGGAAGCTGTAGCTTAACCGCGCAGGGGTTAACAATAGACAGTATCTTGAACGGTCCTATAAAACGAGGCGCCATCTTCTTCGACTCCACCTTCAATGGAAGGTCCCGTGACTTCAGCCATACCTCTTGACCAGGAGAGTAACCGGGAGCCTGGGACCGGTGACGGTTGGCTTGCCTCTGCATGTACGCCGAAGCTCGGGACAGAGCTACCCTGGCCTTCCTCCAGACCTTGCAGCAGCGGCGCATGTGGGACTGCACCGAGGGTACCGCAAGTTCCCTCTCTTGGGAAGGGAACAGGGGAGGTTGATAACCCAGAGCACACAGAAAAGGAGACAAACCAGAGGAAGCGTTAGTCAAGGTGTTATGAGCATATTCCACCCAGGGGAGCATGGAGCTCCATGACCCAGGGTTTGACCCAGTGACACAGCGAAGTGCGGTCTCCATCTCCTGGTTCGCTCTCTCGGCTTGCCCGTTGGTCTGGGGGTGATATCCAGAGGACAGGCTGGATGTAATGCCCAAAGCTTTACAGAAAGCTTTCCACACCTGGGAGACAAACTGGGGACCCCTGTCAGAGACAATATCCGTGGGTAGACCATGAGAGCGGAACACATGTTCAACCAAAATATCAGCCGTCTCTCTGGCAGTGGGCAGTTTAGGTAGGGCCAAAAAATTAGCGAACTTAGAAAAACGATCAATCACCGTAAGAATGACAGTCTTACCAGATGAGGGGGAAGTCCAGTGACAAAATCCATAGCGATATGCGACCAGGGCCGGCTGGGTATAGGTAGAGGTCGTAGATGACCAGCGCTGGCCTGGGTGGAGTTTTTACTTCGTGCACATACCGTACAAGCAGCAATGAAGGCTCGAGTGTCCGCCTCCATCGTGGCCCACCAGAACTTCCGTCGCACAAAGTCAAGGGTCCGCGAAACTCCAGGATGACAGGTAAGGGGAGACGAGTGAGCCCACTGAAGTACCTGAGAGCGAGCAGACTCAGGGACAAACATCCGGTTAGGAGGACCCCTCCCAGGGTCAGCTTGATGATGTTGAGCCTGTCTAACAATCCCCTCGATGTCACATGTGATGACTGCAATACTGCAGGTAGGAGGCAAAATGGGTTCAGGGTTACTACCAGTATCAACAGCCGAATGAACACGAGACAGGGCGTCAGGCTTGACGTTGCGTGACCCAGGACGGTAAGACAGAGAAAAATTGAATCTCCCAAAAAATAGTGCCCACCTGGCTTGACGGGGGTTGAGCTGCTTCGCTGACTGGAGGTAAGCCAGATTCTTATGATCCGTCCAAACGATGAAGGGTTGTTCCGCCCCCTCCAACCAATGTCGCCACTCCTCGAGAGCCAGCTTAACGGCGAGCAGTTCACGATTTCCAACATCATAATTCCTCTCTGCCTGAGAAAGTTTCCTTGAGAGAAAAGCACAGGGATGCAGTTTGTTATCTTCAGGAGAACGTTGTGACAACACTGCACCTACCCCAGTGTCGGATGCATCCACCTCCACGACAAACTGGCGGTCGGGGTCCGGCTGCATCAGAATGGGAGCCGAGGCGAAGCGATGTTTCAGTTCTTCGAACGCTGATTCGGCCCCCTTCATTCCAAGCGAACGGTCGTGAGATGGAGGTGAGAGCGGTGAGTGGCGCCGCAATGCGGCTGTAGTCCTTGATGAACCTCCTATAGAAGTTCGCAAACCCCAGGAATCGTTGAAGTTGTTTGCGGGTAGAGGAGCTGGCCAGTCCGTGACAGCAGAGATCTTAGGTGGGTCCATCCGCAGCTCCCCCTGAGCTATGATGTAACCCAAAAAAGAGGTCTCAGACACATGAAATTCACATTTCTCCATCTTCACAAACAGTTTGTTCTCCAACAACCTTTGCAACACCTGGCGCACATGCAGTTCATGTTCCTGGGAGGACTCTGAGAAAATCAAGATATCATCCAGATAGACAAAAACAAACCGATTCAACATGTCCCGAAGGACATCATTGACTAGTGCCTGAAAAACAGCAGGGGCATTAGACAACCCAAAAGGCATAACCCGATACTCAAAATGTCCCAAGGGTGTGTTGAAGGCAGTCTTCCATTCATCACCCTTACGAATGCGCACCAGGTGATACGCATTTCGTAGATCCAGTTTCGTAAAGATGGTAGCACCATGAAGGAGGGGAAAAGCAGAATTAATCAAAGGCAGAGAATACTTGTTCTTAATGGTGATGTTGTTAAGTCCACGGTAATCAATACAGGGTCTGAGGGTCTTATCCTTCTTAGCAACAAAAAAGAATCCCGCTCCTACAGGTGACGAGGAAGGACGCATAATACCTGCCGCCAAGGAGTCCCGAATGTAGTTCTCCATAGCCTCCGTCTCCGGCCGGGAGAGATTGTACAGGCGACTGCTGGGAGCGGGGCTCCTAGCTGGAGGTCAATGGCGCAGTCGTAAGGCCGGTGAGGAGGAAGAGAAGTAGCTCTGTGTTTGCAGAAAACGGATGCCAGGTCATGATACACGTCAGGAACAGCAGAAAGATCCATGGACTCCAGTGGAGGTTGAGGCACAGTACTGGCAGGAGTCTGAGCAGAACACAAACAATTCACATGACAAAATGTGCTCCATGAAACAATGCTACCTGTCACCCAATCAATGTGTGGATTGTGTTTTATGAGCCAGGGGATACCAAGGACCAGGGGAGTCTGTGGGCAGTCGATAATATGGAATTGAATGTTCTCCTGATGATTTCCCGACACTCTAAGACAAACAGGAACAGTCTGATGGGTAATGCGGGTCAACAATTGTCCATTTAGACCCTTAGCCTGCAGCGGACAGTCCATAGGAACAGTCTCCAAATCCATTTGTTGAGCCCACTCTCTATCCAAAAAGCTTTCGTCGGCACCAGAGTCAATCAGCGCACTAACAGAGAAATTCTGGGACTGCCACTGGAGGGATGCCTGGAGCAGAATGCGGGGAGAAGAGGAAGAATCCGCTGCTCGGCTCACCAAAACTTCTCCCATAAATGATGAGCCGGCCCTTTTCCCCGGACGAACTGGGCAGGAAGGAACGAAATGACCAGCTTCTCCACAATACAGGCAGACCCGAGCCTGAATACGACGTGCACGCTCCTCTGAGGACAACCGTGCACGACCCACCTCCATGGCTTCGGGTTCAGTGCTCCTCGTATCGACTCGGGAAGACACGGCTCTCTCCGTAGGGACGATGCAGGGAGGAGTTTGTTGATGACAGACAGGTTGCTTGGAACTAACACTCCTCTCCCGGCGGCGCTCCCGAATCCGATTATCCAACCTGATAGTGAGTGAAATAAGATTATCCAGCGTAGGCGATTCATCATATGACACCAATTCATCTTTTAAAATCTCAGACAAAGCATTGATGAACACTCCTTGTAATGCCTCGTCATTCCAACCACTCACTGCTGCTAAAGTCCGAAACTCCACTGCCATCTCCGCCACACTACGAGCCCCCTGCCGAAGAGAAAACAACCGTTTCGCAGCCTCCTTGCCTCGTACGGGGTGGTCAAAACCTTCCTCATCTCCGTGGTGAAGGCCACGTAAGCGTTGCAAATGTCCGACTGACTCTCCCAGACCGCGGATCCCCAGGCACGAGCGGAACCGCTAGTAGAGTTGATAAGGTAGGCAATACGGGCTCTTTCTGAGGCGTAGGTGAGGGGCTGTTGTTCAAACACTAACGAGCATTGAGTCAAAAAATCGCCACAGGTTCCCATGTTCCCGTCATAGCGCTCTGGAGCAGGAACAAAAGGCTCTCTGATCTGGGCTGAAGGGGTAGTAAGGGCAGACACTTGATTGGTGAGTAATTGAACCTGATTAAGCAGCACCTGACTGTCCTCAGCAATCGTCTTAAACAGGGTATCATGTTGGCCAAGTAGAATGCCCTGATTGGCTATGGCAGTCCAAATTTGAGTGCACTCTGGGGTGGTATCCGAGCTACTGTCTGCTGGGTTCATGTTGGTCAGATCATACTGTTATGATTTAACTGGATAGAACCCAAATGCAGACAAGTACACCAAGCCAGAGAAGTTTTAACAGGTTTATTATAATGTTCAATAGTCCAGGTTTCCAATAAATGGGGAAGAGCAAGTCCAGGTTACAGGGAGGGTACAGATCCAGGTCAGGGCAGGTGTGGTACCGTAATGTCCTAGTGTCCGTGGTGAGTCCAAAGGAGAGGCCCGATAGTGAAGAGCCGGATGGTGGTGGCAGGAGTGAAGCGGAGGCAGGAGTCAGGTTCCAAATATCTGTGGCACAGGAGAAAAAGTAAATAAACAGTCCAAAAAACACAAGAGCGAAAACAGACAGGTTGAGTCGGCAGCGAGACTAACATGGTTGTCTTGACTATGATCTGACGATGAGTGGAAAGTTTGACCGGGTCTTAAAGGCTGAGGTGATTATGGTGAATGAGCTGCAGCTGGAACCCTGACTCCCGCACACCAGACTTCACTCCTGCAATCAAGGACAGACAGAGGGGAGGGGGAGAGCAGAGAGAGAGCTACCTAACAGCAGTAGGCCTAACATTATCCAAGGGTTAAATGTCCACAACCTGTCAATCCGTTAGGCAGATCCTTGTATGTTAACATGCAAGGTCAAGGGGTAATATTTGCAGCAGCATGACTCAGCAATTTTTGCTTACAATGCAGCAATGCTCTGCAGCAATGGTTTTAACACAAATCAAGCATAGTAAGTAAATTAAAACATGGAAATATTTGAAACAGACATGGGATTCAATAACAGTGGTTATGTTTTTCCAGCCGTAAATACTTTTCAGAAAGATAAGACAAGACAAACCAGCTACTGAAAATGTATTTTTAACAGAAGGGTAAATCTTTATAATAGATAATTCTGTCCTTAACCTCTTAAGGATCGGACGCTTTTAATCTATTTTCGCATACAATGACATACCCAAATCTAACAGCCTGTAGCTCAGGACCTGAAGCAAGGATATGCATATTATTGATACCATTTGAAAAGAAACACTTTGAAGTTTGTGGAAATGTGAAATTAATGTAGGAGAATATAACACATTAGATCTGGTAAAAGATAATTGTCACGATCGTCAAAAGGATTGGACCAATGCGCAGCGTGGAATGCGAACATACTTTATTATATATTCACCACACGAACAAAAACAACAAAACGATACGTGAAGTCCTTGGTAACAAACACAAACCAACACGGAACAAGATCCCACAAACACAAATGCCCAAACGGCTGCCTAAGTATGGTTCCCAATCAGAGACAACAAGCAACAGCTGATTCTCGTTGCCTCTGATTGAGAAGCACCCCGGCCAACATAGAAACACAAAACATAGACTCTACACACCCTGGCTCAACATAACAGAGTCCCCAGAGCCAGGGCGTGACAGTACCCCCCCCCCCAAAGGCGCGGACTGCGACCGCGCCAAACATAAACCGAACAGGGGAGGGCCGGGTGGGCATTCCTCCTCGGAGGCGGATCCGGCTCCGGGCGTGACCACCACCCTCTAATAACCCCCCCGTAGTGCCCCTGGTCTGGTCCCGCTGGCTGGAGCTGGACTGGACATCGGTGGAGCGGATTGCTTAGGCTCCGGTGTGGAGCAGCTGACCGGTACCTGACCAGGCACCGGTGAAACGGGCACGGGCTGTGCCGGACTGACGACGCGCACCACAGGCTTGGTGCGGGGAGCAGGAATGGGCCGGACCGGGCTGACGACGCGCACCCCTGGCTTGGTGCGGGGAGCAGGAACGGACCGGACCGGGCTGGCGATGCGCACCACAGGAATGGGCCGGACCGGGCTGACGACGCGCACCCCTGGCTTGGTGCGGTGAGCAGGAACGGGCCGGACCGGGCTGACGACGCGCACCCCTGGCTTGGTGCGGGGAGCAGGAACGGGCCGGACCGGGCTGACGACGCGCACCCCTGGCTTGGTGCGGTGAGCAGGAACGGGCCGGACCGGGCTGACGACGCCGCACCCCTGGCTTGGTGCGGGGAGCAGGAACGGGCCGGACCGGGCTGACGATGCGCACCACAGGCTTGGTGCGGGGAGCAGGAACGGGCCGCGCCGGGCTGACAAAGCGCACCACTGGCTTGGTGCGGGGAGCAGGAACGGGCCGGGCCGGGCTGGCGACGCGCACCATAGGCTTGGTGCGGGGAGCAGGAACAGGCCGGGCCGGGCTGGTAACGCGCACCATTGGCTTGGTGCGGGGAAAAGGGAACAGGCCGGGCCGGGCTGGCGACGCGCACCATTGGCTTGGTGCGAGGGGCAGGAACAGGCCGGACCGGGCTGGCGACGCGCACCATTGGCTTGGTGCGAGGGGCAGGAACAGGCCGGACCGGGCTGTGGAGACGGACTGGAGGTCTGGAGCGAAGAGCTGACACAACCCGTCCTGGCTGAATGCCTATCTTAACACACTCTGTGTGAGGCATCAGCACAGGACGTACAGGGCTGTGTACACGTACTGGCACAACAGCACGTGACACTGGCGCAGGATATCCGGGACCGAGGAGGGGTACTGGAGGCCACGAGCGTTGAGGCGGCACACTCCGTCCTGGCTGCATGTCCACCTTAGCACGACACGTGCGTGGTGCTCGCACAGGACGTACCGGACTGTGCCGGACCACTCGCGGCACAGTACGCAGCTCCGCATATCTCGGAACCTGCCCAGTCTCACGCTGCCTAGCCTGAGTACGGGGAGTTGGCTCTACTCTACCTCTAGGCTCCGCCAACCTCCCTTCCGGCCCCCCAAACCCGGTGGCCTCCTCTCCTAATCCCCAAACTCGCCCTGTAGCTGCCTCCAGCAGCCCCGTCGTCCATGCCGTGTGCCCCCCCCTAAACATTTATTGGGGTTGCCTCTTGCGTGTCCGACGTCGGCCCGGTTGGCGCCGCTGCTCCTCTCTATGGCGTGCCTCCACCGTCTCCTCCCACGGACGGCGATCCATACCGGCCTGGATCTCCTCCCAAGTCCAGGACCCTTTCCCGTCCAATATCTCCTCCCAAGTCCAGGCTGTCTGCTCCTGGACACGCTGCTTGGTCCTGTTATGGTGGGATCTTCTGTCACGATCGTCAAAAGGATTGGACCAATGCGCAGCGTGGAATGCGAACATACTTTATTATATATTCATCACACGAACAAAAGCAACAAAACGATACGTGAAGTCCTTGGTAACAAACACAAACCAACACGGAACAAGATCCCACAAACACAAATGCCCAAACGGCTGCCTAAGAATGGTTCCCAATCAGAAACAACAAGCAACAGCTGATTCTCGTTGCCTCTGATTGAGAACCACCCCGGCCAACATAGAAACACAAAACATAGACTCTACACACCCTGGCTCAACATAACAGAGTCCCCAGAGCCAGGGCGTGACAATAATACAATCAAAAAAACGCGTTTTCTATTTATATTTTTGTTCCATCATCTTCGAAATGCAAGAGAAAGTCCACAATATAATATTGCAGTTTAGGCGCAATTTGTGTGCAAATTTTCAGATTGATCCAGTGAAGCGTTGCAATACTGGACTATTTTGTATCAAGTCTGCCCAAATGTGCCGAATTGGTCAATTGATAAATTTTCAAGTACATAACTATAGAGAACATACAAAAATGATATGGTAATACAAAATGTAAGTTTACACACTCCCAGGAATGTCATACATGATGGATCATTAGCTTATACACTAACTTTCACACATTTAGATGGCCGGGCGGGGTGGGTGTGGAGCCAGAGACAGCAGGGTTCAAACTGTAGAACCCAGTTCCTACATTTGAATATAAAAATGGATTTTATCAAACAAAACTATGCTACATTTTATCTCTGGGATGGTTAGGATGACAAATCAGAGCAAGATTACTGAATGTAAGTACATTATTTACCTTCAGAGGTGAATGTATCAAACCAGTTGCCGTGATAGTTTTTGTTGTTGTTGTGCACTCACCTCAAATAATAGCATGGTATTTTTTCACTGTAATAGCTACTGTAAATTGGACAGTGCAGTTAGATTAACAAGAATTTAAGCTTTGTGCCCATATACAGTGAGGGAAAAAAGTATTTGATCCCCTGCTGATTTTGTACGTTTGCCCACTGACAAAGACATGATCAGTCTATAATTTTAATGGTAAGTTTATTTGAACAGTGAGAGACAGAATAACAACAAAAAAATCCAGAAAAACACATGTCAAAAATGTTATGAATTGATTTGCATTTTAATGAGGGAAATAAGTATTTGACCCCTCTGCAAAACATGACTTAGTACTTGGTGGCAAAACCCTTGTTGGCAATCACAGAGGTCAGACGTTTCTTGTAGTTGGCCACCAGGTTTGCACACATCTCCGGAGGGATTTTGTCCCACTCCTCTTTGCAGATTTTCTCCAAGATATTAAGGTTTCGAGGCTGATGTTTGGCAACTCGAACCTTCAGATCCCTCCACAGATTTTCTATGGGATTAAGGTCTGGAGACTGGCTAGGCCACTCCAGGACCTTAATGTGATTCTTCTTGAGCCACTCCTTTGTTGCCTTGGCCGTGTGTTTTGGGTCATTGTCATGCTGGAATACCCATCCACGACCCATTTTCAATGCCCTGGCTGAGGGAAGGAGGTTCTCACCCAAGATTTGAAGGTACATGGCCCCGTCCATCATCCCTTTGATGCGGTGAAGTTGTCCTGTCCCCTTAGCAGAAAAACACCCCCAAAGCATAATGTTTCCACCTCCATGTTTGACGGTGGGGATGGTGTTCTTGGGGTCATAGGCAGCATTCCTCCTCCTCCAAACACGGCGAGTTGAGTTGATGCTAAAAAGCTCCATTTTGATCTCATCTGACCACAACACTTTCACCCAGTTCTCCTCTGAATCATTCAGACTTCAGATGGGCCTGTATATGTGCTTTCTTGAGCAGGGGGACCTTGCGGGTGCTGCAGGATTTCAGTCCTTCACAGCGTAGTGTGTTACCAATTGTTTTCTTGGTGACTATGGTCCCAGCTGCCTTGAGATCATTGACAAGATCCTCCCGTGTAGTTCTGGGCTGATTCCTCACCGTTCTCATGATCATTGCAACTCCACAAGGTGAGATCTTGCATGGAGCCCCAGGCCGAGGGAGATTGACAGTTATTTTGTGTTTCTTCCATTTGCGAATAATCGCACCAACTGTTGTCACCTTCTCACCAAGCTGCTTGGCGATGGTCTTGTAGCCCATTCCAGCCTTGTGTAGGTCTACAATCTTGTCCCTGACATCCTTGGAGAGCTCTTTGGTCTTGGCCATGGTGGAGAGTTTGGAATCTGATTGATTGATTGCTTCTGTGGACAGGTGTCTTTTATACAGGTAACAAGATGAGATTAGGAGCACTTCCTTTAAGAGTGTGCTCCTAATCTCAGCTCGTTACCTGTATAAAAGACACCTGGGAGCCAGAAATCTTTCTGATTGAGAGGGGGTCAAATTCTTATTTCCCTCATTAAAATGCAAATCAATTTATAACATTTTTGACATGCGTTTTTCTGGCTTTTTTAGTTGTTATTCTGTCTCTCACGGTTCAAATAAACCTACCATTAAAATTATACACTGATAATTTCTTTGTCAGTGGGCAAACGTACAAAATCAGCAGGGGATCAAATACTTTTTTCCCTCACTGTAAGACATGTCTATGTCCTGGAAAGTTTGCTGTTACTTACAACAGTCATGCTAATCACATTAGCGCATGTTAGCTCAACCGTCCTTTATACGGGACACCGATCCCGTAGAGGTTAACTGGAATTGCCTCCATACAATGTTCTGAACTGCATATCTCTTTAATTTCCTTTTTGTGACATCTGAACACCTTGTGTCGAGGAGGGGGAAAATAACATATTCAATCACTAATACTTTTTCTGTTAATCACTCACTTTTTATTGTACCACCAAAACCAACCAGAGCAGAATATGGGAATGCTTTTTTCGTGTTGAGTATCAAACATGTGGACAGGCACATATACATAGCAGCATGAGGATAAACATGGTCCGAGTGACTCAGATAATGATAGAATGGAGAGTAGCAAGTGTAGTATTTTTCAACGGATCTAAAAGTGTCTTGACAAACACTATAGTAGTTCATTGGTGATGTGTGTCTTATCTTTAGAGTGGAGAAAGTCCTCAGAGAAAGAGGGGGAAAAGAGAGAGAGCAATAGAAAGAGAGAAGGACCTCTTTTTTCAGGTGTTTATTTTCCTGTGAATGTTCAAGAAGCAGGGGTAAAGACCACATGGATCAAGATATAGGTCACAACAAGGCTCCAAAACCAACACAAGACTACATTGGATAGTCATATATGTTATTTTCAACAGTCTGACATGAACATGTGAAAAACCCTCATCTGCGTGTGAGGGACTTTTATTTTGAAGGAGAGATTAATTTTTTTCTTATAAGTGTATTAGATACAGCAGAGTGATCAAAGTTTAGATGGGAAAGTTCAAATACAATCTTATTATATCATCATCCTCGCTTAACTCTGGAATGATTGTCCTTGCAGAGCAGAGTTCACCTGATGCATAGGAACACTTACAAGTAAAAATAAAATAAAATACAGTATCTGGTCAGTGTTATTAATCTCTTCCACAGTCTGGTCATTTTGAAAACGAAACATCTTGGTGTATGTGGGAAGGTTGCCAACTCGTGTTTTTTTAGAAGTTGTTTATGCTCACAGTAGTTTGGGAATACTGTGACACAAAGAGAAATGGCGAACACCAGTGGTCAAAAGTTGCAATTGCACTCACATACTATTGGGAACTACATTCTGCAATGAATATCTTTGCTTTAGCAAGCAGATATTACAACTATCTAGGTTGACTACAAACTGCGTCAACATGCTTTACGTTAAGATGCTGTGTCTACAGAGATTTAGGATAGGATAGTTATTTTAGGACTTCTACTTTAAGTTCAGCTTTGATTCATATAAAACCATTTATATACAAACTGATACAAAGAAAAAGCAAACTTAACATTACATTACCCTAGGAATAAGTGTGCACTTGTAGTTAATATACTCAACAGAAGGCATATGTCTTGTACATACACCCAACCCTGGCTTGGTTCTTCATACATATTTCCCAAGAGACAAATGATAACAAAATATGGAATGATCCATCACAAAGAAAAACAGAGAATAATTTGTTTACAGGCTTATAGAAGAATTGTGATAAGAAATATACAACATATGTGTGGCTAAGATACAAAAAACATATTAGTAGTTCTAATACTGTAATTGCATACATTCAATACAGTACATCAATGGTGAGATTTCATATGTTCTTAAATTTCCCCAAAACTATGCATTGCTATGATTCAAGTCATCACGATTCAAAGAACTAGCATCTATAGTAACCAGCGAAGGGAATCCTTTCCTCTTATAATAAATAATAATAATAATAGTAAGCATTTGCATGTTAAGGTTTTTAGCTTCAGTGGCACATGGTTATTCAATCAATCAATATTAGACTACAAAGAAGAAAAACTAGCATGTGCAAACAAGCACTTAAGTGTTAATTTGGCAATGTTTTCACTTTAAAGTGTTTTAAGTTGGTATGAACTTGAGCCTTTGAAAAAAGATGGTCAGTCAGTCACAGAAAAACACAACCATTTCTGTTCATCTCCAACTGTGACCAAGTTAAAGGGTATCCAGTGTCAAACATCAACAAGCTTTCAGTTCAAGCCCACACTGATCACACTATTCAATCAAACTCGCTAACCAGATGATTGGGGCATTGTTGGAAAAAAACATTATTCTTGCACTGAAAGAGAGCATGTTTGAAGCATTATTCTTTTTGTTTCACACAGTAAACATTGTTTTTCATTACATTCTCGCATTGCAAGAAGAATGTTATCTTTATCTCAAATGTAAACTCCAAAAAATGACATAATTCACAGCGGGGCGACATCCTGCTTACTGACAACAACAACAAGAAAATTAGAATCTGCCAAGGCTGTCCACTATTGGCTCTTTCGAATTTGCACCCTCCCACAATGCAATAGTCAATTTATTTAAGCAGGAAGTTGCCCCACTGTGTTTGATATACACAGAGTGGACAAAACATTAAGAACACACCTGCTCTTTCCATGACATATACTGACTAGGTGATTCTAGGTGAAAGCTATGATCCCTTATTGATGTCACTTGTTAAATCCACTTCAATGAGTGTAGATGAAGGGGAGGAGACAGGTTAAAGAAGGATTTTTAAGCCTTGAGATAATTGAGACATAGATTGTGTATGGGTGCCATTCAGTGGGTGAATGGGCAACTCAAAAGATTAAGTGCCTTCGAACGGGGTATGGTACTAGGTGGCAGGCGCACCGGTTTGTGTCAAGAACTGCAACGCTGCTGGGTTTTTCACACTCAAAAGTTTCTTGTGTGTATCAAGAATGGTCCACCACCCAAAGGACATCCAGGCAACTTGACACAACAGTGGGAAGCATTGGAGTCAACATGGGCCAGCATCCCTGTGGAAAGCTTTCGACACATTGTCGAGTCCATGCCCTGACGAATTGAGGCTGTTCTGAGGGCAAAAGGGGAGGGTGCAACTCAATATTATTGGAAGGGGTTCCTAATGTTTGGTAGACTCAGTGTACGTCATAATGCATAGTCTGCCTTTAACCCCTAAACCCAGTTAAAGAGTTTGATTGAATAAAGCTTACACTCTAAGCTCAACATGAGCTGAAGGCGACTGAACATACTTTAACATGCCACACAACACACACACAGTGGAAAGGAGAGTGCCGTGTCATACAAGAGGGTATTTCATGGACAATAGTTTAATGTCGAGGTTGCTTTTGTGAAGTTCATGATGCTCAACATGTTAGATGAGGTCATTAATACTGTGCAATTATCAAGTTTGATTATTAATAACAAAATACACATTTCCACATGCATTTATAAGTACCAAGTTAGCACTTTTCAATGTCAATACATCCCGGCCCCACTCCTAAACCACAGTCGTAAGACTTGTCTGGATTCTATTATTAAGTCTGATTTATGTCTGTTAACTTAAGTCTGGATAACCTCCATATCAAACAGCAACTTAATGAGGTCAAAGGGCTTCTGATCGTACATCAGCCATAACAGGAAAATAAACTGGCTTAGGGACGGGTTTTGCTTATGGACGGTTGCAACTCAGCATCTTTGAACAAAAATATACACATACATACAGTGCATACATACATACAAATATATCTGTCTCAATTTACAATAAAGTAATTTTCTATTCATAATCATCTCTTAAATAAACTGTTTTATTTCCTTGCACTTTGTTAAAATAATGAATCTGATTTTTTTAAAGGCAATAGTGTGATTTAAAAAAGGTGAAAAGATACTGTACCATTAGCCTGATTGAGAAGAATAGTACAAATAACAAGATCTGTAATATACATATCTTTAAAAGACCCTCACCTACTCATACACATGAATGTATGTGTATATATACAGTGGGGGAAAAAAGTATTTAGTCAGCCACCAATTGTGCAAGTTCTCCCACTTAAAAAGATGAGAGAGGCCTGTAATTTTCATCATAGGTACACGTCAACTATGACAGACAAATTGAGAAAAACTAATCCAGAAAATCACATTGTAGGATTTTTAATGAATTTATTTGCAAATTATGGTGGAAAATAAGTATTTGGTCACCTACAAACAAGCAAGATTTCTGGCTCTCACAGACCTGTAACTTCTTCTTTAAGAGGCTCCTCTGTCCTCCACTCGTTACCTGTATTAATGGCACCTGTTTGAACTTGTTATCAGTATAAAAGACACCTGTCCACAACCTCAAACAGTCACACTCCAAACTCCACTATGGCCAAGACCAAAGAGCTGTCAAAGGACACCAAAAACAAAATTGTAGACATGCACCAGGCTGGGAAGACTGAATCTGCAATAGGTAAGCAGCTTGGTTTGAAGAAATCAACTGTGGGAGCAATTATTAGGATATGGAAGACATACAAGACCACTGATAATCTCCCTCGATCTGGGGCTCCACGCAAGATCTCACCCCGTGGGGTCAAAATGATCACAAGAACGGTGAGCAAAAATCCCAGAACCACACGGGGGGACCTAGTGAATGACCTGCAGAGAGCTGGGACCAAAGTAACAAAGCCTACCATCAGTAACACACTACGCCGCCAGGGACTCAAATCCTGCAGTGCCAGACGTGTCCCCCTGCTTAAGCCAGTACATGTCCAGGCCCGTCTGAAGTTTGCTAGAGTGCATTTGGATGATCCAGAAGAGGATTGGGAGAATGTCATATGGTCAGATGAAACCAAAATATAACTTTTTGGTAAAAACTCAACTCGTCGTGTTTGGAGGACAAAGAATGCTGAGTTGTATCCAAAGAACACCATACCTACTGTGAAGCATGGGGGTGGAAACATCATGCTTTGGGGCTGTTTTTCTGCAAAGGGACCAGGACGACTGATCCGTGTAAAGGAAAGGTAGCTTAGTGGTTAAGAGCGTTGTGCCAGTAACCGAAAGGTCGCTGGTTCTAATCCCCGAGCCGACTAGGTGAAAAATCTGCCGATGTGCCCTTGAGCAAGGCACTTAACCCTAATTGCTCATGTAAGTCGCTCTGGATAAGAGCGTCTGCTAAATGACGTAAATGTAAATGTAGAATGTAAATGAAAGAATGAATGGGGCCATGTATCGTGAGATTTTGAGTGAAAACCTCCTTCCATCAGCAAGGGCATTGAAGATGAAACATGGCTGGGTCTTTCAGCATGACAATGATCCCAAACACACCGCCCGGGCAACGAAGGAGTGGCTTCGTAAGAAGCATTTCAAGGTCCTGGAGTGGCCTAGCCAGTCTCCAGATCTCAACCCCATAGAAAATCTTTGGAGGGAGTTGAAAGTCCGTGTTGCCCAGCGACAGCCCCAAAACATCACTGCTCTAGAGGAGAACTGCATGGAGGAATGGGCCAAAATACCAGCAACAGTGTGTGAAAACCTTGTGAAGACTTACAGAAAACATTTGACCTGTGTCATTGCCAACAAAGTATTGAGAAACTTTTGTTATTGACCAAATACTTATTTTCCACCATAATTTGCAAATAAATTCATAAAAAATCCTACAATGTGATTTTCTGGATTTTTTTCCCTCATTTTGTCTGTCATAGTTGACGTGTACCTATGATGAAAATTACAGGCCTCTCTCATCTTTTTAAGTGGGAGAACATGCACAATTGGTGGCTGACTAAATACTTTTTTCCCCCACTATATATAAATATATGTAGCATGTATTTCAATATCACATATGCACACACAAACATCTACATGCTCATGCATGTTTGTGCGCCAGTATATGTCATATCTGTCTCCACACATACATATATACATACATATATATATATAATAAATAAATGCACAAAAACATTCTTGGTTCATGGTTCCATGGTTTCCTTCAAAGCGGTATTTGGTACAGTCTTTGACTAACCATTTTGTCTGCGTGCGTTTGAGTCCTTCGTTGTAGTAGTACTAGTAGTACTACAGTAGTACTTAAGTAGTACTAAAGTCCACTGCCAATCCCTGAACAAGAACAGACAGGAAAGTGTGTGTGTGTACTTTTGTGTAAGTGTTTGTGTGTGGACAGGGGAATGTGGGGGGCCAAAGTATTTGGCCTTATGAGTGGGGGGGACATGCACACTGTCCATCTTTCCGAGTTACCGGAATACCAGGTTACCGGGTATTTAAGCAGATGGATTGTCCGAGCATGGTCCAACCACACCCTAACAGGGTCTTCTAGAGGTGTGTGACGTGGGTGAGGGCCCAGAGTGCTACCCCTTTAGCCCCCTTCCCCAAAGGGTGTTCCACCAGGGGTGGTGGAGGGTAGAGAGTAGAAGTTCAGGCTGGGGCTCAGTATACACATCTCCGTAGCCCCCTTCCCCTCAATTCCTCCAGGGTCTTCCATCCATAAGGGGGTGGTGGGTAGGGGTTAGAGGTCCTTGGATGTCGGAGGATTAGGCCCAGGCCCTGGCCCAGAGGGTACTAACACCATCACTCCTCACTCCTCTCACCCTCTCCCCAGACCCAGGGAGGGTGTCCCTCCTCCCTCCTCTCTCCCCGTCCCCACCACCCCAGTGTGGGCTAGATGGGTCCCTCATTGTGCGCATTGTGGTTGACCCTGTGGGCCAGACAGTTCTGGGGCTGTGTGTTGAGGTTGAGCAGGCTGGCCGTCTCGTGGGGGGCCATAGCTGGCGTCTCCAGCACGCCTCCCCCTCCACCATCGTGGAGCTCAGTGGTCAGAGTCAATTCGATCTTGGTGAACTCGCTGTCCATCGACTGGGGCGTCTTATCCATGCGCGACGCCATCAGGGCGTTCTGGTACTGCTGACGGGTCACCTGCGGGAGGATAATACAGTTACATGATATCAGGTTATATTATATTACAGTATATTAAATAGTATCCCTGGGCATCAGTTGAATTGGCAGATGTGGATATCTACATGATCATCTTGAATGATAGCATAGCTAAATTCCCAATAGAACATCCTTATCCGCCTTCTCCTGGTTTCAATCATGTCTCACCAACCGGACACATGATATCTCACTCAAGTCACACAGGGTGTGCCTCAGGGCTCCGTGGTAGGCCCCCTCTTCTTCATAATCTACATCCTCCCACTTGGACAGATCCTTCACCAGCCAATTCAACCTCAACCTCCACTGTTATACAGACGACACCCAAATGTGTGTGTGTGTGTGTGTGTGTACAGTATGTGCGGGCACATGTGTGTGTGGACGTGCGTATAGACTCTCCTTCATATACTGCAGGTCCGACAGCCATAACAGAGTAGTCTGGTATGTATATCTGTAGTGTGTGTGTGTGTGTATAGTGTATGTGCGTGTAGTGTGTGTATGTGTGTATGTGTCCTGACTATCCTCTCACCTTGATGTACTGCAGGTCAGACACAGCCCTGACAGAGTAATCTGGCATGTAGATCTGTAGGAAGGCATTGAGCTGGTTGTTACTGCTCCCCAGCGTGGGTGTGATGGCATCGATGCGGTCACTCCGGTTCAGAGAGTCCGAGTGGTTCAGACCAAACGGCCGCGGGGGGGACTTGTTCTCTGCACAGACACAGAATAGTGAAGAATATACGTTTAGGCTTCTGTTCATAGCAAATACACATCTGGGGTTGGGGTCGATTCCATGTCGATTCAGAAAGTAAACCAAATTACAATTCCAATTCTACATTTTCATCATTGAACAGCATTGAAGAGAACTGGAGTTGGAATTTCAGTGTATTTCCTGAATTGACTGGAATTTAAATGGAATTGACCCCAACCCTGATCTGGGAGCTAGGAGTGGTTTGGTCCAAGCAGTTGGGGAGTTATTCTTTGACCTGAATAAGATGACAGAGAACAGAATAAAAGCAGGATTTGAGCCCACAGAACATGTAACACATACTGTATACTGTATATGGGATCCACGATGAGTTATAGCTGCATGAGTACTGCTGTAGGATTTATGTTTGTAATCTGATCTCCAGCTACACAACCTGATTGTGCATCGTACATCTATTTGCTGAATTCTACACAGACTGAAAAGCTATTTGTTTAAATGAATGATTAGGTAACATATAGGCCAAGAATCCTTGGTGTAATGTATGGAAATCTAATATATATTTAAGTCCTCGCTTTATGGGGGTCGGTGGTCTAGAGTGATGCTGCTTTTTTCCCCCACTTCTCAAATTATAAGTTTTATTTTATTTTAATTAAACTCAGCTTATGTTTTCCACTTCATAAAAAGCAGACGAGAGAAAACCCATACAACTTGGTGGAAAAGACTTGGGCTTCCAAAGGGTTGGGGCGTTAACGCTTACTGCTCTGGCTGGAATGTATGTAATCCTGGGTTTGGATGTCTGCATAAAGCGGTGTGGCCTCCAGAACCACGCAGTAGACCAAGGCCCAGGCATGTGAACCCTGGGAGATTAGTACTCTACTTTCTAGGGGCCGACGGGGGACGGTAGAGGATGGAGGGATGGAGTGGAGGAGAGTGGAGTGGGACAAGGGGGAAAAGAAGGAGGAGGAGGGAATTTAGTAAATATGGGGTGGATCAGAGGCTTGAGCTGTGTGTGTGTGTGTGTGCTTGCAGCTTGTGTGTGTGTGTGTGTGCTTGCAGCTTGTGTGTGTGTGTGTGTGTGTGTGTGTGTGTGTGTGTGTGTGTGTGTGTGTGTGTGTGTGTGCTGCAGTCAGCGGCCCTGCGGGGGGCTGTAACTCATAGCCTTGTTTATGGAGTCAGAGGGTTAAGGGTCTAGAGGGGTGGAGCCTGTCTCTAGTGGGGACTAGGCCTCGCTCTGGGGGCCTCTACTACACTATTCACTGGCTTGAGTTATGGCACGGTTACACACACACACACAACACACACACACACACACACACACACACACACACACAGAGGAATGGACGCTTCACATGCACAGTACAGAGTAACACACACACTTTAGAGTCCAAACAACAGATAAGTCATGCCTTGTTAAACGTCCATGCAAAACAACATTAAAATGCAAAGCAAACGTCAGTACAACGTAAGTAGGAAATGCATATTAATACACAAACATGCAACAAACAATGCTCACAGTATTCTTGCTATGTGGCACAAGAGAATTCCACTCTCAAAGAATTTAAGCTCATGACCAACAGGTCCAGAATTCGTTACTATGTCCACAACACATCATGCAGTTTTGGTACCGGTAAATACCAGGCTTAGGTGAAGTGCACACTCATCCCAATGGATGATAGACGGATGGAAGAGTGATATTAGATGTGGGGAGAGATAGAGGGATAGGGGGGTGGACGGACGGACAGACAGACAGACAGACAGACAGACAGACAGACAGACAGACAGACAGACAGGAAAGGACTACTATACCTGGAGATCCTGCTAGGGACTCAGCCCTACTGACAACGAAGGTACGAGACAGGGAGAGAGGGACTGGCGAGGAGAGATGGAGGACAGAGAGGGGAGACACACATGGAAAAATCCATCACCAAAGCCCACAAATGAAATAATTGTATAAAGTTACCGTCATACACCGTGTCCTGAAAAACAACCAATGTGCCATCCAAGCACATTGAAAGAGGGTCTGTGATAAAATATGACAAAATACATCATCTTATAAGCATATACTCTATGTTCCATAAACCAAACTACAGTGACAATGTTTTGATGAGGAGGGTGTAATTCTGCCCTCTCACCAGCAGGTGTCTCTGAGATCCTACTAGCGCCTAACTGGAAGTTTGTGAATGAACTGCGAAAATACAGAGGCTTCATCTCACTTGGTTACTGATATGCTGTTTTTTTTACCATTTCTAAACCAGTCATCCTAGACCTAGCCCATGTCTCATTAGCTGCTAATCGATGATGGGTAGTAGGGCTTTGGGAAAATCTGAAAAATACATGATAGGTCCCTATAGACTACAATGTACTATTTTTGTAAAGTAGTTGTATATAGGAATGTAGGGTTCTGGACAAAAGTGTTGTGTACTGCAGTGAATATTTATAGGATGTCATTTTAGACACAGCCATTGAGACGTAGGCATACAAGGAAGTCTTACCTGGAGAGGCGGTGAGAGCCATCATCCCATAGGAGGAGAACGCTCCTGCTTCAAACTTCATCCCTTCCTTCCCCGCCTCCACCTCCACCTTCCCCTGCAGAGGAACACAACATACTTCCATAAGAGACTGAAGACGACTCAGATCAGTTGAGAAGTAGTGCAGGGTATTAGAGGTTGATCATCAGCTAAATTCACTTGTGTTTTTGTTTTAGCAGCATTATAGTTGAGGCATTGATTGAACCGCATAACAACATTTCAGAATTCACACCTTGAACAATATTCAGACAAATCTCTCCTTCTCAGTAGGGTTACGATCTACTTCACGTTCTTTTAAAGGCCCAGTGCATTCTGTTTTTCCTGTGTTTTGTTTCATATTGTACAACAGCTGATCAAACTAACTAAATGTGATCAGTGTTATTTCCTGATAGTTGCTGCTTGAAAATACAATCTCATCAGCAGGTTTTGCATGGGTGGAGTTTCGGTGTGCCTAGTGACATCACCAGGTGGTGAATAAGTTAATAGACCAATAACAAAGAGAGTTCAAACCTCTCTACCAATAACAGCAAGTTCTTTGTTTTCAGGTGCCCTCCCCCTACCCACTTAGACCACTCCTAGACCGTCCTAAAAACATTCTTGCTTGAGAAATATATTTTTGCTAAAAAGCTGTTTATTTTTGACACTTTTAATGGAAAACTATTACAGCATGGTACTTAATTGTTACCCAGAAATGATTTGATATTGATATTAAAAAACATCTGCATTGGGGCTTTTAAGTCCACAAAGTAAATGTCCTGTTTGCATGCTGCAACATTTCAGCCAATCCGTCTGTAACACTTTCTCTGAAAGATTAAAGACCCAATGCAGACGTTTTTATCTCAATATCAAATCATTCCTTGGTAACAATTAAGTATTTTCCTGTGATTGTTTTCAATTAAAATGGTCAAAAGGAAACAAAAATAGCTTCTTAGCAAAGAGCAATTTCTCAAGAGGTTTGCTACAACTGTCTGGGAGTGGCCTGAGTGGGGAGGGGAAACCTGAAAGCTGTTATTGGCAGAGAGGTTTGGATCTCTCTTTCTTATTGGTCTATTAACTAATTTAACGCCTGATGATGTCCCCAGGCAGGCCAAAACTCCATCCCACCAAAAACAGGCTGAAATTTCAGGCGGCCTTTTCAAACAGCTCTTACACTAAAAGGGCATTATCATAATTTAAACATGTTCACAGTATTATTCCAACATCATAGTGCGGAAATATATATAAAATACAGGAAAATCAAGTTTTTGACTGCACTGGGCCTTTAAAACAGGCGCTTGCAGCATCACTTCCGACTTGCATCACCCTCATGTTGCCACCCTGACTCGAGGGAAAATCTCACTCTTGTTTACTATTCATGGCAAAATCCCCTGCTTTGTTTAATAGCTGACAATCCCCTTCTTGGCCTACACTCGTATAAAAAGGGTTCCAGAAGGTTCTTTAGCTGTCCCCATATGAGAACCCTTTTTGGCTCCAGGTAGAACCCTCTGTGGAAAGGGTTTTACATGGAACCCAAAAAAGGTTCTACCTGGAATCAAAAAGGGTTCTTCAAAGTGTCCTCCTAAAGGGACAGCCGAAGAACCGTTTAGATTCTAGATCGCACATTTTTTTCTAAAGCCTCATTTATAACTGGCTCTAACATGCGTCAGTTGTCCTGATCTTTTCCACATTCTGATTGTGCCCACATTCGTCGACAGTAGTAGACAATCAAAAGACACATTGTGAACTCCGGAGGTAGTCGAAGATTCATCTTGTACGGATATCCTTGAAGTGTAAACGAATCCTGACCACGAAAGCTTATAAATTTGGCTAACGTCCCAGTTGTCCCACACTCTAAAAATAAATTGCACCAGCCAGTTGAGGTAGTAATTATGGACAACGATACCGCAACAATTCCTCCCGAATTAAAATCATGGTCTTCAAGATCATGGGCTCCCGAGTGGCGCAGTGGTCTAAGGCTCTGTTGTAGCCGGCCGCGACCGGGAGACCCATGGGGTGGCGCACAATTGGCCCAGCGTCGTCCAGGGTAGGGGAGGGAATGGCCGGCAGGGATGTAGCTCAGTTGGTAGAGCATGGCGTTTGCAACGCCAGGGTTGTGGGTTCGTTTCCCACGGGGGGCCAGTATGAAAAAAATAATGTATGTACTCACTAACTGTAAGTCGCTCTGGATAAGAGCGTCTGCTAAATGACTAAAATGTAAATGTAAGGCACTGCATCTCAGTGCTTGAGGCGTCACTATTACTACCTCAACTGGCTGGTTTGATTCCAGGCTGTATCACAACCGGCCGTGATTGGGAGTCCCATAGGGCGGCGCACAATTGGTCCAGCGTCGTCCGGGTTTGGCCGGTGTAGGCCGTCATTGTAAATAAGAATTTGTTCTTAACCGACTTGCCTAGTTAAATAAAGAAAAAAGAAAAGAAAAGATTTGAAGTCCAATCGAAATTAGATAACGCATATAGAAATAAAGATATTTATGAACAGATATTGTCCCGAATGAGAGAAAAAGGGTTCTCCCGTTCCCATGTCCAATGCCAGCGAAAAATCGAAATCATAAAAAAAAAAAGAATCCTACAAAAAGGCCAATGCCTTTTTATACAGAGCTGCACCCCCATTACTTTTGTAGTTCAGTTTAAATTCTGTAATTCTGTATCAGTCTATCAACTCTTGATAAGTGAAAGAGACTCCGTTAGTGAATTATCACTGTTCAATGATTAGAATCTGACCCCTGGTGTATAATACAATCCTGTGTATTATATTATGTCAATCTTCAAGCATTTTCAAGACAAATCTCTATAGCAATAAAGTATGCAATCCTGTGTATTATATTCTGTCAATCTTTGAGCATTTTCAAGACAAATCTCTATAGCAATAAAGTGCAGAAGAGGTAGAAACTGATGCGTAAAGACACATAGCTTTCTGTAAGCATGAGCGAGGCCACTGTCCAATATAATGTAGGCTATAATACGAATGACTCTTTAGGCTACTTTTAGATCTTAACTTTATTCCTCCATAGTATTTGCGTTAGATCTGTGGATTAATTTGCATATAGGGAGGGACCAGGGAATCTGGTCACAATACAAACGTAGTGGGCAGATAACAGACATGTTTTATTACCATGTGTGGATGCAACAAATCTCCATCTTGATCGGATGCTGACAACCACATGTTAATGCAAGGTGTAACCACGGCTGAAGAGTGTAGTGGCCCTGGCATGGCTCCTTTCTGACCTGGCCCAATAGCATGGCCCCTTTCTGACCTGGCCCGATAGCGTGGGCCCTTTCTGACCTGGCCCGATAGCGTGGCCCCGTTCTACATTTGTCATTGTTGTCATTTTACAACTACATACAGCATCACAATCATTGCAAGTAAAATAGTTGCTATCTGCAAAATCAGTGCTTGTGAGTGCAAGAAAGACAAGTACAATAGTTAAGTGACTGTAGTGTTTTATCTTCCTGGTTCTGGCCCAATAGCGCGGCCCCGTGCTAACCACTGGCCCAATAGCGTGGCTTGGTACTGACCTGCAGGATGAGTATGAAGTAGTCCACAGGCTTGTTCCTGTGGAAGAGGTAGTGCTCCGGTGCTCTCTTGTTCTTCTCGTCGTACTTCAGCTCCTGGATCACGTTGGGGTGTTTGAGCAGACGCAGCAGGATCTTCTCTGACATCTGCACCGGCCCGAACGACTCCACCTCTGGAGAGGGGGACGGATGTAGAGAAAGTGAGAGAGAGAGAGAGAGAGAGAGAGATGGAGAGAGACATAATTTAAGAACAAATTGACCAATACAGTTTGATGCAACATTGTACAAGACAATATGATGCAGTGGTAAGACACAAGATGTTGTGATGTAAAACCGTACAATACCATATCAACAATACAATTCCATTTAAAAACACACTCCCTCTCTTGCATTTACCATATCACCTCATTACCACCTTATCTATGGTAACTTGACTATAATCACGTGTATTCCAAACAGGCTCAATTGGATTCTTCCCATCCTCTATCATGATTCTCACTGGTCAAGGTAAAAAAGGTTAACCAATCATGCCCCTGACACCAGAGTGTGGTGATATGTCTCAGTTGGCAGCTTGCTCCACCACGCTACGGTAGGGACTGGCCCTGCTAATAGCCAAAGTTCCTTTAGAGGGGCCAGAGGGGCCACAGCCTTAAGCGATGTTTAGCAGCTTACTAGGTCAAAGTTCTCACCAAATCCCCTACAACTGCAACATATTTTAATAATCTGTGCTCTACTACTGGTAGCTAGCTGGGACATTCCATGGTGGTTCCGGTTGTACGTTCCATGGGATTTTTCTAATAGTATTTAAAATCTTTTAAACACTTGGCGCCATAGCCATAAATTGATCTAGATCTAATGTTCTGCTTTGAGCTTTAGCCTGTTTGCTTTAGCCTGCCTGAAGTGCCAGATGGGTGGGGTTTGCACTTTGGGGACTATTCCATTGGATCCATTGCCCCAGACAAGCTCAATCAAGCACATCTCAATCAAGAATTTCAAAGATATGTGAATGCAGGTCTGGCATGCAAACATGTAGACATGCTTTCTGTGAGAACCCCAGCAATCAGCCAAACTGTTGAAAGTGATGTCATTGTAAAAGTAGTGTAAACAAATAATGATATGCGTTCCAAGCTAATGCTACAGTCTCCCAACCCCTGAGAACATGACATGCAAGCAAATAGTCGTCCATGTTTTCAGACTGAGCCATATAAAGTCTGTGCAGACATCCCGTGTCGCGCTCCCCAGAGACCTAGCGCCTCCTCTTCCACGTGTACCCACACACACATTCTCGTCTCAAACACACACACAAACACACACTCTCGCCACATACACACACACACATTCACTTGTCACAAACACACACTCTTGCCACACACTCTCTCCCTCTCCACACACACACGTTCCACAGTCAGGGTTCTGAGGGCCCACTGGGGGAAGTCAAGCAGCAACGCAGTGTGCACACTTGCCTGTTGCTAGGTAACGCAGGGTTGCCAGCAGAAGCTGAGGTGATATTTTAACCTTCATTTCACTGTCGTTGGGCTTGAAGGCTGAGAAATCCTGCTTCCGCTCACGATGGGTGATTTTCTTCTTCGTTTTGTTGTCAGCTGAGTGGAGAAAGAATTGGGGAATGGGATGATAGGGGAGGAATTGTTTTTAGGAAAAGGGTGAAATTGTAAGCTGACTTTGATAGTGCATTTCCTAGGTACAAGGCTGAATAAACTTTAGTTATTCAAAGGAATCTCTTTTCAAGCAAATATATTCTTTCCCTATGGAAAATGTAAGTACAATTGAAAATAAAACATTTGGAAAACATAGTTGCCGTTGAAACATTACTGGACATAAAATAAAAATAATTTATTTTACAAATGCCTGGAAGCTAAACCTTTGCGGTAGAACCTTACATTAAAGTGGTACTAGTCGGGTAACAGGTTATAGTTACTCAAAATGAAAACATTGATACCACTTAATTTCAGTAAAATGTGCGTAAAGTAAATCGTTTGGGCACCTACTGTACAAGTCTGTCTCGTCCAGGATCTCTGACTTGATGATTTCCTCGATTATGTCCTCCAGGGTGACGATGCCCAGGACCTCGTAGAAGGGGTCCCCCTCACCCTCGTTGTTCACCCTCTGAACTATGGCCAGGTGGGATTTACCTAACACGCACACACAGAAGGAGAGAGAGACAGATATAGAGAGATAGATAGAGACAGAGATAGAGAGATAGACAGATAGAGACAGAGATAAAACACATTTAAGAGGTTGTAAAGTTGGGGTCATAGTGACAAAGTGCAGCAAGAGCCTCTGTCTCCAACGCTATAAATGTCAACTTATGAACACTGTGGTCCTTTAAAACACTCAGTGGTTAGAGGTCAAGAACTCTCTGTTCATGTAATATATCACTAATTATAAACTGGGTGGTTCGAGCCCTGAATGCTGACTGGCTGAAAAATAATTCTGACTGTTCTAATTACGTTGGTCACCAGTTTATAATAGCAATAAGGCACCTCAGGGGTTTGTAGTATATGGCGAATATTCAACGGCTAAGTGCTGTAGCCAGGTACTCCGTGTATTTATACCACACCTGCTATGGCCTTATTGCTTAATTATACATTGCAAAATATAATGAAGCATACATCATATATCAATACTGTATTTCACATTTGGGATATTTCATCAGGGCATTTGGAAAGTATTCAGACCTCTTCCCTTTTTCCACATTTTGCTACGTTACAGCCGTATTCTAAAATTTATTAAATTATTTTTTTCCCTCATCAATCTACACACAATACCCCATAATGACAAAGTGAAAACAGGGTTTTAGAAATGTTTGAAAATATATTAAAAATAAAAAACAGAAATACCTTATTTATATAAGTGTTCAGAACCTTTGCTCTGAGACTCGATATTGAGCTCAGGTGCATCCTGTTTCCATTGATCATCCTTGAGATGTTTCTACAACTTGATTGGAGTCCACCTGTGGTAAATTCAATTGATTGGACATGATTTGGAAAGGCATACATACACCTGTCTATATAAGGGTCCACAGTTGACAGTGCATGTCAGAGGAAAAACCAAGCCATGAGTTCGAAGGAATTGTCCGTAGAGCTCCGAGACAGGATTGTGTCGAGGCACAGATCTGTGGAAGAGTACCAAAAAATTTCTGCAGCATTGAAGGTCCCCAAGAACACAGTGGCCTCCATCATTCGTAAATGGAAAACGTTTGAACCACCAAGACTCTTCCTAAAGCTGGCCGCCCGGCCAAACTGAGCAATCGGGTGAGAAGGGCCTTTGTCAGTGAGGTGATCGAGAACCCAATGGTCACTCTGACAGCGCTCCAGAGTTCCTCTGTGGAGATGGAGAACCTTCCAGAAGGACAACCATCTCTGCAGCACTCCACCAATCAGGCCTTTATGGTAGAGTGGCCAGACGGAAGCCACTCCTCAGTAAAAGGCACATGACAGCCCGCTTGGAGTTTGCCAAAAGGCACCTAAAGGACTCTCAGACCATGTGAAACAAGATTCTCTGGTCTGATGAAACCAAGATTGAACTCTTTGGCCTGAATGCCAAGCATCATGTCTGGAGGAAACCTGGCACCATCCCAACGGTGATGCATGGTGGTGGTAGCATCATGCTGTGGGGATGTTTTCAGCGGCAGGGACTGGGAGACTAGTCAGGATTGAGGGAAAAAAGAAAGGAGCAAAGTACAGAGAGATCCTTGATGAAAACCTGCTCCAGAGCGCTCATGATCTCAGACTGGGGCGAAGGTTCACCTTCCAACAGGACAACGACCCTAAGCACACAGCCAAGACAATGCAGAAGTGGCTTCAGGACAAGTCTCTGAATGTCCTTGAGTGGCCCAGCCAGAGCCCGGACTTGAACCCAACCGAATATCTCTGTAGAGTCCTGAAAATAGCTGTGCAGCAACCTGACAGAGCTTGAGAGGATCTGCAGAGAAGAATGGAAGAAACTCCCCAAATGCCACACTTGTAGCTTCATACCCAAGATGACTCGAGGCTGTAATCGCTGCCAAAGGTGCTTCAACAAAGTACTGAGTAAAGGGTCTGAATACTTATGTAAATGTGATATTTCAGTTTTTTATTTTTAATACATTTCCAAATATTTATAAAAACCAGTTTTTGCTTTGTCATTATGGGGTATTGTGTGTAGATGGATGAGGAAAAACAACAATTTAATCAATTTTAGAATAAGGCTGTAATGTAACAAAATGTGGAAAAAGTCAAGGGGTCTGAATTCTTGTAGAAAGTAACAGTGAGTAACATAGTAACACTAGTAATACAGTAGTAACAGTAAGATAGTAACACACTAGTAATACAGTGGTAACAGTAATATAGTAACACTAGTAATACAGTAGTAACAGTAATATAGTAACACTAGTAATACAGTAGTAACAGTAATATAGTAACACTAGTAATACAGTAGTAACAGTAATATAGTAACACTAGTAATACAGTAGTAACAGTAATATAGTAACACTAGTAATACACTAGTAACAGTAATATAGTAACACTAGTAATACAGTAGTAACAGTAATACAGTAACACTGTAATACAGTAGTAACAGTAATACAGTAACACTAGTAATACAGTAGTAACAGTAATATAGTAACACTAGTAATACAGTAGTAACAGTAATATAGTAACACTAGTAATACAGTAGTAACAGTAATATAGTAACACTAGTAATACAGTAGTAACAGTAATATAGTAACACTAGTAATACAGTAGTAACAGTAATATAGTAACACTAGTAATACAGTAGTAACAGTAATACAGTAGTAACAGTAATATAGTAACACTAGTAATACAGTAGTAACAGTAATATAACAACACTAGTAATACAGTAGTAACAGTAATATAGTAACACTAGTAATACAGTAGTAACAGTAATATAGTAACACTAGTAATACAGTAGTAACAGTAATACAGTAGTAACAGTAATATAGTAACACTAGTAATACAGTAGTAACAGTAATACAGTAACACTAGTAATACAGTAGTAACAGTAATATAGTAACATTAGTAATACAGTAGTAACAGTAATATAGTAACACTAGTAATACAGTAGTAACAGTAATACAGTAACACTAGTAATACAGTAGTAACAGTAATACAGTAGTAACAGTAATATAGTAACACTAGTAATACAGTAGTAACAGTAATACAGTAGTAACAGTAATATAGTAACACTAGTAATACAGTAGTAACAGTAATACAGTAACACTAGTAATACAGTAGTAACAGTAATATAGTAACATTAGTAATACAGTAGTAACAGTAATATAGTAACACTAGTAATACAGTAGTAACAGTAATATAGTAACATTAGTAATACAGTAGTAACAGTAATATAGTAACACTAGTAATACAGTGGTAACAGTAATATAGTAACACTAGTAATACAGTAGTAACAGTAATACAGTAACACTAGTAATACAGTAGTAACAGTAATATAGTAACATTAGTAATACAGTAGTAACAGTAATATAGTAACACTAGTAATACAGTAGTAACAGTAATACAGTAACACTAGTAATACAGTAGTAACAGTAATACAGTAGTAACAGTAATATAGTAACAGTAATACAGTAGTAACAGTAGCCTACTTTGATGCTATACCATGACATGATGTCAAGCTGTTGGCCTATAACGTGACTGTATTGATCTGTATCAATCAGTTTAAAATAAGACAAACAGTGTTCTACTGTCTGGCACACAGCAATGACAATCATTCCATTGGTCATCTGATGGAAAGAAACCTGAACCCACATCTGCTTTCCCAGGACCCGCTACTACAATGCCACTGTCTGCAAAAACCCCTCCATGCAAAATACTGTCAACCAAATCGCTGAACAAATTCTTTGCCTTTTCTCAGCAAGTGATCATTTAAAAGGAATTTTCCAGAGGAGGCCTGGCCCGGGCTAATATTAGGCCAGAAAATGAAGTTTCCATTCCCGCCCTCCCGGGCGATATTCTCACCGACCGAAGCCACTACTGTGTGATCAGATTGTCTTGGAGCTTGTGGGGTCGTTTAGATGCAGATAGGGCATAGTTTAAATACTAGGAAGTCAGTCTCTCTCTCTCTCTCTCTCTCTCTCTCTCTCTCTCTCTCTCTCTCTCTCTCTCTCTCTCTCTCTCTCTCTCTCTCTCTCTCTCTCTCTCTCTCTCTCTCTCTCTCTCTCTCTCTCTCTCTCTCTCTCTCTCTCTCTCTCTCTCTCTCTCTCTCTCTCTCTCTCTCTCTCTCTCTCTCTCTCTCTCTCTCTCCAGTGATATCTTTAGTGACTTACTTCAGTATCACTGTATCTTTTCAGAAAAAAAGGAAATGCAAATGGTGCCTCAATGGGGTAAATGGATCAAGTCAAGTACTTGAGCAACAAGCACTCTAAACTGTGGTACTCTGAGCACCTGAGGTAGTTGAAAAACAGAAGAACAGATCAATGTTGCTAAGAGGTGAAAACACTCCAAATACACAGGTGTTGCAGGTTCGAGTAGAAACCAGCCCTGGAATTTTATTTATTTTTACCTTTATTTAATTAGGCAAGTCAGTTCTTATTTACAATGATGGCATACACCGGCCAAACCCGGACGACGCTGGGCCAATTGTGCGCCGCCCCTGGAATCAAACCAGGGAGTCTGTAGTGACGCCTCAAGCACTGAGATGCAGTGCCTTAGACCGCTGCGCCACTCGGGAGCCCATGAATGTGTGTTAACGTAGCCCTTTCCTGCAGTCAAATGACCCACTAGCCTCATGGGTGGAATGTTATTCATATTTTTCATAATTTCAAAATTAATCAACATTTTAAAAACATTTACTCCGAAAATCTGGTGTTTCTATGTCAGACAGTTTTTTTATATACTGAACACAAATATAAACGCAACATGTAAAGTGAAATAAAAGATCCCAGAAATGCTGATTAAACACATTATCATTACACAGGTGCACCTTGTGCTGGGGAAAATATAAGGCCACTCTAAAATGTGCGGTTTTGTCACACAACGCCATGCCACAGATTCCTCAAGTTTTGAGGGAGCGTGCAATTGGCATGCTGACTGCAGGAATGTCCACCAAAGCTATTACCAGATAATTTAATGTTAATTTCTCTACCATATGCCGCCTCCAATGTCGTTTTAGAGAATTTGGCATTACGTCCAACCAGCCTCATAACCACCTGTAACCACACCAGCCCAGGACCTCCACATCTGGCTTCTTCATCTGCGGGATCGTCTGATACCAGCAACCCAGACAGCTGAACGAAACTAAGGAGTATTTCTGTCTGTAATAAAGCACTTTTGTGGGGAAAAACTAATTCTGATTGGCTGGGCCTGGCTCCCCAGTAGGTGGGCCTATGCTGCGCCCCCTGCCCGTCATGTGAAATCCATAGATTAGGGCCAAATGAATTTATTTCAATTGATTGATTTCCTTATATGAACTGTAACTCAGTAAAATCTTTGAATGTTGCGTTTATGTTTTTGTTCAGTATATTTCAGTCTTCTGTGATATATATAGTGCAATATTGGGATGCAAACTCAAATTTGAATACATTTCAATTCTATAACTGACAAGGTACAGGTGTCTTATTTCTTTTAAGCCCATAACAATGTGTGTGAGGTGTATACTTTTGTTTCAAAGTAGATTTGTTTAAGACTACCAAGAAACCCTCTGTGAACCTGATTTTGCCCACTACAGTATTAACCGTGCCTTCCCAACACAACACACCAATATAACCCCTGTAAGCCAGACGGATCTAGTAAGGCAAGGTTTAAGCTGACAACAGCACTCATGTAAGCCACACACACAGCACAGAGAGGGACAGAGACAGAGACAGAGACAGAGAGAGATGCATGCACACACACATATACACCACAGGAGGTTGGTAGCACCTTAATTGGGGAGAACAGGCTTGTGGTAATGACTGGAGCGGAATCAGTTGAATGGTATCAAATCCTGTACATCAAACACATGGTTTCCAGGTGTTTGATGCCGTTCCATTCTGCTCCGTTCCAGACATGATTATGAGCCGTCCTCCCCTCAGCAGCCTCCTGTGGTATACACATACTGTATACTCCCCTCCACATGTATTTGGACAGTGAAGCTTCAATTTGAAATTGTATATCTATACACTTGCATTTTTGGATTTGAGATAAAATATTTCATATGAGGCGACGTCACCTTTTATTTGAGGGTATGTTCATACCCCTTGACTTATTCCACATTTTGATGTGTTACAGCCTGAATTCAAAATGGATTAAATAGCTTGTTTTTCTCACCCATCTACACACAATACCCAATAATGACAAAGTGAAAACATGTTATTAGAAATCTTTGCATTTTATTGAAAATGAAATACAGAAATATCTCATTGACATAAGTATTTACACCCCTGAGTCAATACATGTTAGAATCACCTTTGGCAGCAATTACAGCTGTGAGTCTTTCTGTGTAAGTCTCTAAGAGCTTTCCACACCTGGATTATGCAACATTCGCCCATTATTCTTTTCAAAATTCTTCAAGCTCTGTCAAATAGTTTCTTGATCATTGCTAGACAACCATTTTTAAGTCTTGCCATAGATTTTCAAGCAGATTTAAGTCAAAACTGTAACTCGGCCACTCAGGAACATTCACTGTCTTCTTGGTGAGCAACTCCAGTGTAGATTTGGCCTTGTGTTTTAGGTTATTATCCTGCTGAAAGGTGATTTAATCTTCCAGTGTCTGATGTAGAGTAGACTGAACCAGGTTTTCCTTTAGGATTTTGCCTGTGCTTAGCTCCATTCAGTTGATTTTTTATCCTGAAAAACTCCCCAGTCCTTAACGATTACAAGCATACCCACCCATAACATGATGCAGCCACCACTATGCTTGTAAATATTGAGAGTGGTACTCAGTAATGTGTTGTATTGGATTTGCTCCAAACATAACACTTTGTATTCAGGACAAAAAGTTAAATGTTTGCCACATTTTTTTTATTACTTTAGTGCCTTGATGCAAACAGGATGCATGTTTTGGAATATTTTTATTCTTTACAGGCTTCCTTCTTTTCACTCTGTCAATTAGGTTAGCATTGTGGAGTAACTACAATGTTGTTGATCCAACCTCCGTTTTCTCGTATCACAGCCATTAAACTCTGTAACTGTTTTAAAGTCACCATTGGCCTCATGGTGAAATCCCTGAGCGGTTTCCTTCCTCTCCAGAGTTAGGAAGGACGCCTGTATATTTGTAGTGATTGGGTGTATTGATACACCACCCAAAGTGTAATTAATAACTTCACCATACTCAAAGGGATATTCAATGTCTGTTTTGTTTTTTAAACCGATCTACCAATAGGTGCCCTTCTTTGCCAGGCATTGGAAAACCTCCCTGGTCTTTGTGGTTACATCTGTGTTTGAAATTCACTGCTCAACTGAGGGACCTTACAGATAATTGTATGTGTGGGTACAGAGATTAGGTAGTCATTCAAAAATCATGTTAAACACTATTATTGCACACAGAGCGAGTCCATGCAACTTATTATGTGACTTGTTAAGCAAATTTTTACTCCTGAATTTATTTTGGCTTACCATGAATACTTATTGACTCAAGACAGTTCAGCTTTTCATTTTTAATTAATTTGTAAAAACGTTAAACAAAACATAATTCCACTTTGACATTATAGGGTATTGTGTGTAGGCCAATGAAAAAAAATCTCAATTGAATCCATTTTAAATTCAGGATGTAACACAAAATGTGGAAAAAGTCAAGGGGTACCGTTTAGAAATGAAAGCACTTTATGTATCCAATCCCCCCATTTGAAGAACAAATTCACTTCTAGTGCATTACCTCTACATTTACATTTACATCATTTAGCAGAAGCTATAGCCCATAAAAAAATGCATTGAATAACACATTCATAAAATGTCAAAAAATGTATCATAAGGAATATGGTTTTGAAGTGTCTGTCCTATATCTAGGAGATATAAGAAAGCTCAGGAAATATTTTTGTTTTTTGGACACATATTTAACCCCTTTTTCTGTTGGCACAAAACTACCTCCATACTTCCATTCATTTGTATGGGTTACCTTCAGACGACCCTTGTGGGGGTCGTAGAGTAAAACAAAGAACACCACCGTATTCGTGAGTCTCCCCTTTCAATAGTGGGGTCATATTAGTTTAATAATAATAATAATAATATGCCATTTAGCAGACGCTTTTTATCCAAAGCGACTTACAGTCATGCGTGCATACATTTTTGTGTATGGGTGGTCCCGGGGATCGAACCCACTACCTTGGCGTTACGAGCGCCGTGCTCTACCAGCTGAGCTACAGAGGACCACCAGCTCCGTTTCCCCCACCGGTTGGTATAGGCCCGTGACTTATCTCCTGCTTCTTCTCAGAGGTCAATGGTGCATGAAGGTCACCACAGGGTTGAATCCTCAGGGTACATTTTACGGATCAATTCGTGTAGTTGAGGGTCATAACTCTTTCGTAACTCATTACCAGTCCTCCTCCTCATCACAATTCAGTTGGTCAAACTGGTCTATAACTCACACCTGAAGTGTCCATGTATGAATTCATAAATAGACACTTCATGTGTGCTTTATAGACTTGTATGACCAACTTAATGTGGAGGACGACTGTTAATGAGTTAAGAAAGAGTTGATCCGTAAAATTTACCCTGAGGAATCAACCCTGTGGTGATCTTCATGCACCATTGACCTCTGAGAAGAAGCAGGAGGTAAGTCACGGTCCTATACCGGCCGGTGGGGGAAACGGGGCTGGTACAGACTATATATTAGCATCATTTCCCAAATGTGGTTTGGACCTTTGCCATATTCCCTAACACTGGTATGGCAGAAGCACACTTTTGAGAACAGCCATAATGATGACACTACCCTGTCATTGTAATAATGCATCTATTAAGATATCTAAATATGAGCTCTTGCATAGCATGACATGAATGCGCTATAGATATGCTATGGATATATTTCATTAACCTTTAACAATGCGGTTGGGACCTGTTATAACATGTTCATGAATGCTTATAGATGTGTAATAAAAGCCTTATGGATATGTAGTCAAAGTAAATTGTTACCAAATACTATAATCTTTGAGAACTAACAATCACCAGGATAAAAGCTAGACAGTCAGGAAGAATTGAAAATTCCCAAAACAAAGAATTTAGCAGTACAGCTTTTGGGGTGGCAGGTAGCATAGCGGTTAAGAGCGTTGGGCCAGTAACCGAAAAGTCACTGGTTCGAATCCCCGAGCCGACTAGGTGAAAAATCTGTCGATGTGCCCTTGAGCAAGGCACTTGACCATAATTGCTCCTATAAGTCGCTCTGGATAAGAATGTCTGCTAAATGTCAAAAAATGTAAATGTTATTATGTTTAAGCAGAAGAACACAGCATAAGCCACGCCAAAATGCATAGAATTGCAGGAAATTTGCTTTAAAACGGCAAACATTTCTCTCAGCTCCATGGAGAAATGTGTAGAATTGCAGGAAATTGGCTTAAAAATGCAAACATTTCTCTCCACCGCCAAGATGGGGGGCCTGTAAAATTTTCTCTGAAATTCAGCCACGCCGATGGGGCGAACGCACCCCCTGCTACGCCCCATGCCACGCCCTCTGCCATTGCCACCACCTAAGCCTCTTTTTGATACAGAAAAAACCCTGCATGCTAACCTCTCACCATTACCAATAACAGGGGAGGTTAGCATTTTGGGGGGGATCATCTTTGTACCATCTCACTCATCATTATTCACAGTTCATGTTCAGAAACACCTTATTTTGCAATTACAATTAAAGTTACTCCACAATGGCAAAATACATTATTCATCATTTAGTTCCTATTGGGCAAAATATAATCCAAAACACAACCAAAACAAACTGCACATGAATCCAACAATTTTGTAGAGTCACAAGCTTGATGTAGTCATTGAGTGCAAGGAATATGGGATCAAATACTAAACTTTTGACTACTTTAATACACTATATGTAAATTTGTCACAATACTTATGACTTCTTCAAATGGGGGGACTAGATACATAAAGTGCTTTCATTTCTTAACGGTAAAAAATATATGTATAAAAATACCCTAAAATAAAACATTTGACATTTGATCTCAAATCCAAAAATATGGAGTATAGAGCCAAAGTAAAGACATTTGCTTCTCTGTCCAAATATATATGGAGGGGAGTGTATGTGACCATGCATGTATGTACACACACACAACTACACTACAGAGAGCTAAACACACACGCACACCTTCATATCCCTTTAAGTTCCTAAGTAGCAAGGGTTAAAAAGGTTGTTACAATATCAAAAGTCCTAACGAAATCAAAAGCCAACTTGTTTGCCCATCACACAGGGTCTCTTTCGGTCAGTCACCATTGAAAACATCCACCACCTCCTCTTTGTGAGGTACTGTATAGCCTAGTTATAGACTGATCCCAGATCTGGTTGTGCTGTCTTGTCAACTCCTATACAACACAAACAGATCTGGGACCAGGCTAGCTAAGTTAGGGTCAAGCATTATAATGACCGACTCCATAAGTCCTATGGCTTAAACAAAGACTCTATAAGTTACAAGCCACCACCAGTAAATACAGATCAGGAATGACCAACCAACACAATAACTGAATGGGAAACTACTAGTCGATGAAAGACATTAGAGAAAAACATGTTTATGATGTTGTATGTGTTTATCCCAGGTTTAAGCTAGTCCAATGAGGTGTAAGGGTAGAAGGAGACACATATTTCACCACTAGGATAAAGAGGAAATCCTATTTGATATTTCCCTAGAGGATGTCTCCACACCTTTCATGAAAATCATTTGAAGTGAAGAGGAAATTCAGCAAGAAGCTCTTTTATCAACTTCCACTGTCCTTCAAGAGTTTACTTTACTGTACGTGTATGGTTTATTACTTCAGTAAATGAGACAATAAATGCTAGTGTTGTTCCAATGTAACCAAAAACCTTACATGATAAAGCAGGTTATGACAGTGTATCCACCTCATTTTCGAACGTTGCTATGGGCACAGCCAAACAACGGAAGTGATGGATTCGACTTCGCTTTACCTCCCTACTGCAGCGCGGCGGTGGCAAACTTGACAGAGATAATTATTCTAAGTCAATTCATAGAGCATCAAAGTAAATTAAACAATATAACTGTATTTATAGATGTATTTAATTCAAGTTCACTAACGTTAGCTATACCTGCTAGTAGTTGTGTTGTTATAATTATGTTAGTTGTGTTGTGTCAGAGTTAAGGGCCATCCACCAAGCCTATAACTATAATGATAAACTATAGTCTACATAACTATAAAATGTTGGTGAGCATCCACACTAGAGGATAGTTTATCGTTCTACAGTCTTACGCCTGTCAATCAACTGATCAACGCATCCTCCTGCATGCTGTAGACCTATTAATAAGGTGGTCACACAAGGCCATTCAGTCTTTTCAGGGTGTGTTCACTGTCATAGTGACAACTGTAAATAAATAACACTTCAATGTACATGTAGGCCTACTGAAAAAGAATATAGTAACTCGTATTTAAATGTAGCAATTCAACAATAAACAACGTTTAGCCTGCGCATCTTTTACAGCATGTCATTGCGTCGTTGCTCAAGTGGTTTGCAAGTGATTTCCATTTTTCTAATGGTTGTCAGTTCCTTCTGTCTTCTTTTTCACTGTGCTCATCTATGTCCTTTGTAACTATTTGCATTGCATCAGTGCAACAATGTTGTAATCATAACCGGATAAAAGTGATCACATCAACACAGTTTCTCTCCTCAACTTTCCCCGACAGTTAATTTGCCTATGCTGTAGGCCTGTTTACATTCAGCAATTAGCAAGATCAAGCCTTCTTCTTTCCCCGAATAGGCTATTAAGTCTAGTATAAAAAATAATACAAATAAATGTCCTATAGCTTTTGTAGCCTATAGCTTTTCCTGGGATTCACGAGAAGAGGAATGGCCTATTGCGAAGAAGCTTGCGTAGCCTATAGCTCACAGGAACATTTTTGTTACTTAGCATACGCTCTTATCCAGAGCAACATACAGGAGCAGTTAGGGTTAAGTGCTTTGCGCAAGGACACATCGGCAGATATTTCACCTAGTCAGCTCAGAACCAGCGACCTTTCGGTTATTGGCCCAACACTCTTAACCGCTAGGCTACCTGCCGCTCAGCTGGCAGGGAGAGGCTAGTGATGTGTAGCCGAAGTAATTAAGCTAAATATTACCTAGATATTAGGCCATTCATTAGCTAAATATTAGGGTTATAGGCTAAATATTTACCTGTCAAGGTGCAAGAAAAAAAGTTAACAGATTATGAAATGTCAGATCTGTGTTCCTCCAGGCTGAGCTCTGTGGTCCCCAGGGTTCACTATTGATTAGGCATAGGCCTACGTTTTTAGACAATACATTATTGTACCTGGGCTACAACAACACAGTGCAATGAGGAATTTATTATTGTTATCAAGTGAGTACACAATTATTATCCATAGGCTGTAAACTGCAGTGATGTAGGCTAATTTGAATAACTGCTCAAACATCCTGTTTTGTTTCATGCCAAAATAACTGCCTACAGCCTAGGCCTGATTATGCAACCATTTGGATCAGTTTGGGTCTATTCTCCACAGTTTAGAACAGGGGTGTCCAACTCGTTCCATGGGGGATCAAGTGTCTGCTGGTTTTAGTTTTTTCCTTTCAATTAAGACCTAGAAAACCCAGACACTCGGCCCTCCGTGGAATGAGTTTGACACGTGGTTTAGAAGGTCCAGAAAGGTGAATTAGCAGGCCACTCATATGGTGTATTTTGTCAGGATGTAGCCCGGTGTTAAGATAGGCCTACTATAAAAAATATGGGCTTCTCCTTTCAAATTCCCCGCCCGTTCTTAATGCTGTAGTGTGTAGCCTATTTAACATTCAGCAAGCAAGAGCAAGCGTGCATCTCTCCTCCAATCGGCTGTTAGTTAAGAAAATATAAGCTTGGAGTCGCATGAGCATGTGTTGTAGCCTTTTGTAGCCAGAATACATTTGTTATATCACCAACACCTGACAGCAGGCCTCGAGGTGTAGAGTGTCTTTTGTGAGGTTTGCAGGGATAACATTACAACTAGCACCAAAAGCTAGCTGAAATCTGACAGACTATTGTTGACCAGCATGGTTGCAAAGAGAGCTGCATTGGGGTCTGTGGCTTTCTCCTGCACCACGTTGATGCTCTCAGACTTTGGCCCTAGTGTGATGCAGAGAACATCCTCACCGCTCTCTGAGTCAGCTGAGGCATTTTCCATTCCAGGACGCTGTTTCTCTTGCTGGTTCCTGCACTTTTGCAAACAGTAGAGAAGTGATTGTTAAATGTTTGTCCATATGCAGGGCATTTTTCCTCCTTTTTTAATGTTTCCGTCCACAGTATCAGTATTGTATAATGCTCTGTGAGCCTGTTCCTCTGTAGGGTCTCCTCTCCCTCTCTGTCTTTCTTTCTGCATTACTGCATGCAGCATTGCTACAGGAACCTGCACTTCTATGGCTTAGCTCTCTGTCTAGCAGGGTGGGGCTCAATTCAGAATTGACTCCCATTCAACTCATGAGTTAAAATTCTATTTGAATTGGCTAGACCCCACAGGATGTAGAATTTGAGTTTGAGTGACAGGAAGAATAATTTAATTCAGTGCAATTCAAAGAAATTCCACTCAGTCATAGAACATTAGAGCTTCATTGAATTTGACAGGTCACACTTCCAGATACCAAAGAATATATCACTTTTCTCTGGAAACAATGTTCATATACTCTTTTAACCTTAGTGCTTAGAATAGCCAATTATATTTCCACCAACCATTTCATTTGTTTGGCTTCTTCCTCCCTCTCTCTTTGCAAATTACAGACAAGTCTATGGCCCAAATGGCTCTTTCCAAAAATCGAAAGATGCTAACACCTGCGAAATTATGATTTATCTAAATAACCAGTGATGAAAAATCCACACCTGCGAAATTATGATTTATCTAAATAACCAGTGATGAAAAATCCAAGCACCGGAACTACTACTGCTCATTACCTCACGCATCCCATTGTATGACAGATCTACGGTACCATTTGTGGTTACGTAGTCTGTCCAATTTTACTCAGCATGTTCTTAACCAGCTACATTAAGTAAGGACTAGATTCTATCAAATCCACGCTAGCAAACACCCACATAGCGGTTGTTTTGGCGGTGTCGGAGGTGGAACTGCGTTAGAGTTGTCAAATCCATAAGCGGCTCCTTGCATTAGTTTATAGCGGACACTGCCATTGGAGGCAACTAAACCACCCGATTTTATAATCCGACAAATCCCATGCAGCCGCATTAGAAGTTCATGCAGCCGCGTTACAAGTTCAAACACTCAAATTCCTCCAGAAAGTAGTCTCCCACTGAGCTTTGTTGAGAGCACCAGCTAAATTCAGGCCAGCAATGTTGTTGAGAAATGTAGCAACACTTTTACAGTTGTCCATAGCTATATCTTTCCAAAAGTCTGCGGTAGCAAATATTATCTATATATACTGACCAAGGAAGCCCCGAATCTGTTATAGACAGAAACCTGTGATATGACAGACCAATCAGGACTCATCTCTCGGTGTGTCCAGCCCTCCATTATCTCAGCCAATCATGGCTACCCAGGAAGGATCCTGTCTTTCTTCCTATATAGCTCAGTGCTTTCTCCTTGGCTAAACTAGGCTCGTAATTTAAAATGTTAATTCATATTTACAGATCACATACAAGTTTATTATTAAGGCACATCAAAGTTCAAATGTTCAAGAAGACATAAAAATTTAAAATAAAGTCCCTACTGTGAAGTAGGAACTAGCGGCAAATGCCCAGCTTCCTGAATCCCATCCCAATTGGCAGCCGAGCATCGATCACCATGTTACCGGCATTCAAATAAAACCCTCAGTATTTATTCAAAATCTGTATCAAGCTCATCACCGTCCATCACTTAACTACCATGAAGTTCATCATAACTTATTTCATCTGCCTATAAACTCCTAATGCTTTTCCATGTCGTAGTGGTAATACAATTTAGCATATCATCACATGACTCCAAGTTTACTTTGACATGATGATTTATTATATCAATATTTCCACCGCAATGGTCGCATAATCCATTTTACAAACACAAAAGCATCCTACAATGTCGAACGAACAAATTGTCTGTCGACATTTATGAAAATTGTTCTGACACTTTATGTTTCCATCACACCTACTGTGATGTTTATACGGCGTGACTTTCCTGGCATAAACACCGTGGATGGAAACGGGGTTCCTGTCCCGCAATAGATGACTGCATAGTTTCCACTTAGCCAGAATTCCCACCAAAAAACCCAGTCCAGAACGACAGTCAACTAACAAGGCGACTAGCGTCTTCTATAAATACGCTGAAGACAAATATAAATACTATGTTTATTCATAGCTCCTCGGCTGCTATAATTACTGTGGTACACTCCGGTTTAGCGGCTAAGAGTTAGGGAGGTAGTGAGGAGGGAGGGTGACCTCTTGACCCTGTGGAGTCTAGAAATGGGCAGAAAGCCTTTGAAAGAGTGTGTGTTTCTGGCAGACATGGGTTCTAATACTATTTGAAATAAAATCAAGTACTTTAGCTGGGCTTGATTGAGTTTGCCAGTTGAAATGGAACTAATAGAACAGTCCCAAAATTGCAAGCCCCATCCAACTGGCACTCCAGGCAGGCTAAAACAAACACAAAGATTTCAAATAGTATTTCAACCCAGGTCTGATAAGTGGGGACTGGCTGTCCAGGCCCTCATAAGACACAGCAGTATGTATGTGTTTGAATGTGTGTGTGTGTGTGTGTGTGTGTGTGGATCTGGCTGGGGCTGTCTGGCTTGGACAGAGTGGGGACGGTCATACACACGGGACCACTTCTAGAGCCGGAGGAGGATGAAACTAAAAGCACAAAATAACTCCCGGGACACACACACATATTTAAAAGGAATGGCATGCATGCTCAAACACACACACACACACACACACACACACACACACAAAGACACACACACAGACATTGCGTTGAACACACACACACACACACACACACAATGAGGGGGGAATGATCCATGCTGGCAAGAGCAGAAAGACAGACACAAACACAAATCTACACATGCTGTACACATCTACACATGTTGTACACATCTACACATGTTGTACACATCTACACATACTGTACACATCAACACATACTGTACACATCTACACATACTGTACACATCTACACATGCTGTACACATCTACACATACTGTACACATCTACACATGCTGTACACATCTACTCATGCTGTACACATCTACACATACTGTACACATCTACACATGCTGTACACATCTACTCATGCTGTACACATCTACACATGCTGTACACATCTACACATACTGTACACATCTACACATACTGTACACATCTACACATCTATACATACTGTACACATCTACACACACTGTACACATCTACACATACTGTACACATCTACACATGCTGTACACATCTACACATGCTGTACACATCTACACATGTTGTACACATCTACACATACTGTACACATCTACACATGCTGTACACATCTACACATATTGTACACATCTACACATGTTGTACACATCTACACATATTGTACACATCTACACATGCTGTACACATCTACACATACTGTACACATCTACACATGTTGTACACATCTACACATGCTGTACACATCTACACATGCTGTACACATCTACACATGCTGTACACATCTACACATACTGTACACATCTACACATGTTGTACACATCTACACATACTGTACACATCTACACATGCTGTACACATCTACACATGCTGTACACATCTACACATACTGTACACATCTACACATGAATGGAAAAGCAGGACAAACTATGTATTTTGCCTAACTGTAAACAATCTATTTTAGTCTAGTTGCTGGATGACAATTAAACATAACATCTATGTTTTAAATGAGAAGTAGGCATTGGTCTGAAAATTAAATTCACATGAGCACCACTATGCCTACTCCACCCATGCTCTACCAAGGGTTTCCAGCACACAGCTTTGACCTACTACACTAGCTATGTTGGTCTATTGTACTTCAAACTATGTGTAGGCAGGTTGCTTAGGATTCAAACCGTCTCAAACAGCCTAATTCAAACTCTGTGATGTAACAAAATTAGATCAAGGCCTAGTATAGGACTCCTGAGAAGCAGCTGATTAGTAGAATCAGGTGTGTTGTAGTAGGGTTGGAACAAAATCCTGCAGGAGGATAGCTCTTCAGAGGGAGGGTTGGCCACCCCTGCAAACTGTCCAAACAATCACAGGTAACATGAACCATCAATATACTGAGTACTGACCGAACACAGTTCATGACCCACACTCTACAGTAGCCTCCAGGGTCTCCAAGAAGGCCGCCCATGACCAAGCCATGGAGCCACCACCACCACCACCACCACCCCAGCTAACACTGTCCTTCCTCCCAGGCTTGTGAGAACCTCTCCCTGGGCCTTCTGAGACTGACTGTGTGCTCTTTTCCACCATTCCCAGGTTTATTTATGGAATGTGCAGTTTGTCATATTTTTCCATAGCGTAATTTCTACCCTATAAATACATCCCGTGAAGCTGCAGGGCATGTCTATCTGTCCTAGACAATGGTCAGACCCCCATCTCTCTCTCTCTTTCTCTCTTTCTCTAACCCTCTCTCTCCATCTCTCTCTCTCTCTCTCTTTCAATCCCTCCTTATCACATCTCTCTTTCTCTCCCTCCATTTCTACTGATCAGACCCCCATCTCTCTCTTTCCATATTTCTCTCTCTCTCTCCCCCTCCCTTGATCTCTTTCCATTTCCAAACATTTCAGCTTTGACAAATATAGTGTAATCTCTGTGGCGATGGGAACGTCTTTATTTTAAATCCAGCCTAGAAAAAAAGACAAGAGTTTCCATGCTAAGCCATCTTGAGTTTTGACCCATTTTTCCATTGACATGGATAGCTAAGAGGACAGTTGAGCTCCGGAGTAATAGCTATAAATGGACTATTTTTAGCATATTTTTTGTATCTCGCTAGGCAAATATTTAGGCTACAACTTTGTGTATCTCAAAATAGGATATTATAGGTCAGTAGTTTGAGGTACTTCGTGTTATCAGAAGCCTATTGGTTGTTGTGGGGTTATCAGCGTATTTTGTGTGCGTTTCACCTTGAACTTCCCACTGATAGGAGAAATGTAAATATTAGGATTGGCATATGAGGCATTTCTATATCGATGTCATGATAATGAATGTCAATGTTGGATGCAGTGCAGTCAAAAACATGATTTTCCTGTGTTTTATATATATTTCCACACTATGAGGTTGGAATAATACTGTGAAATCGTGAAAATTATGATAATCTAGTGTAAGAGCTGGTCGAAAAGACCGCCTGAAACTTCAGCCTGTTTTAGGGGGATGAAGTTTTGACCTGCCTGGTGACCAGGGACGGCTTGTTCAATAGGGCGATATGGGCGACGCACTGCCAAACGGGAAAAGGAAGGGATTTTTTTTCTAATCAATTATAAAAAAAAAAAAAAAAAAAAATATTTTTTTTTTATAAATTTATAAAAAATTATATCACGGCAACAGCAGTTATCAGTGTTCACGTCTGATCTGCCAGCCACTAAATGTCAAATCAGGCTAAAGTCGTGCTTCAAATGGCCCCGCCCGTTTTTTGGGCGATTTCAGTCAGGTTGAAAATCGCCCAGAAGTCTCTCATAGCCTGTCATGTAAAATCTATTTTTTTCACATTTCAAAGCTTTCAATACATTCTCTATGGGTGTCTGTGTGCATGCACTTACGCGCTTTCGTCATACGTGACGTAACGTTGAACGTAACTAAGACAATGGCGGCTATCAGCGTCTATGTTGCGACCTGCAGTGTGGCGTTATTTTATGTTTTTAATTTGTAGACTTAGTTTACAAACATTCTGCAAACATTCTGCTTTGGACTGATCTTCGGTTTTGGACTGATCTTGTTGATCGTGTACATACCCGCTACGAACGGACTAAATAATGAAAACGCTGCTGGCAGAGAGGTGGAGCCGGCCACCTTCACCCTGGTCAGAGCGGACCGCGATCCTGGTAAGAGAGCGACTGTACCCCGACATTGAACTGCTTTCTGTGTCATTGAACCTTACTATTGTTGATAAAACAAGTTTACTGGAGAACGGAGAAAAAGTAGAGACTTTTGGACAAGGTGGATAATTGTATAATATAAGGCAGTTTATTCAGAGGTAAAGATATCTGCAATCGCGTTCACGGACCCGTTCGTCAAACTCTTAGGGAGCTATAAATCAAGCCCCATTACTTACCATATCAGATAAGAGAAATTGCTGCAGCTACATATATTTTACATCCTGGCCCTACATAGTTCACTATTTGCATCACTTACCAAAATATTACATGTGGTCATATATGCTTGGAAAGTGGAGATGCCATAGAACGTCAAAAAAGTAAACATTGCTGGAGACACATTGCGTTTGCTAGCGAAGAGATTTGTTGTGGCAAATGAACTTGGGCTGGGAATTGCCAGGAACCTCACGATAAGATATATGCATCAGCATTGCGAGTCTCATGATTCTATACGTATTGCGATTCGATACTGTGATTTTATTGCGCACCATATGTCTGTTGCAGAGGGATCAGAAAGCCATGAGAACGAGTTTTGATCAGTCATGGAAATAAAAGTGCTGAAAACAAATTGGCTCCCAATGTGAAAAGATTGAGAACAAGCTATGAAGGAACAATAATGGTGTTTTGGTGCAGGTACAGCCAACTAGCGCTAAAATATTGCGATATTGTCAATACAGTATATCGTAAAGTATCACTATGTAACTCGATTTCTTTCACCCCAATCCCTCAAATTAACGGTAAATAACTGAATTGTTTGCCCCACATTTAGCTAAGATGATTAGCTAGCCAGCTAAAATGTTTTATTTAGTTAGCAGTCGCATCTACAATAGTTTACTGTCAATAACATGTCTCCAAAAATGACGTGGTGTCTCCAATTGTGTTGACATTTTACAATTGCAATGCGCATCCATGAGTATCCACTTTCTGTAGCTCAGCTGGTAGAGCATGGTGCTTGTAACGCCAAGGTAGTGGGTTCGATCCCCGGGACCACCCATACACAAAAATGTATGCACGCATGACTGTAAGTCGCTTTGGATAAAAGCGTCTGCTAAATGGCATATTATTATTATTATTATTATTATTCTGAAGAGAGCCCCGAAACATTGTGTGCAGACATTTTATGCAATAAATGAAGTAGGTTCAATCTAGTAGTTCTGATCTTCTGATTGGTCCTGATGAGTTGGGCGAGGTCCCCTCCAGGCTACTGTCACTGTTGCATTGGCTCTGAGTCGGGTTCTCTGTCTTCAAATGTTCAGCCTAAGAGAGGGGATTTTTGTGTGTGTGTGTGTGTGTTTAACAGTGATGATGTGTGTGTGTGTGTGTGTTTAACAGTGATGATGTGTGTGTGTGTGTGTGTTTGTGTGTGTGTGTGTCCTCAGAGCAAGAACTCGTGAGTTGGAAGAACTGAGAGGCCTATGGCGTGGGTGTTGTCCTTGGCCACCTGCTGACAAGGCTGACAAGATAGGACCCTTTTGTCCATTGTTATTGGATAGGAACATAACTTATAACCAGCTCCTGACCTAAATAGATCTTAGCACAACATTTTACTCAACATATCATATTCCATATTCACTATAACAAATATATTTACTACGACATTAGCAAGAACCGCCACATCCTCAGCCGGCTAATCCAGTGTGTGAAGTTTTGCGGAGTGTTTGAGTTAGCTTTGCGAGGCAAAGATGAAACTGAGGGCTCCACCAACCCTGGTAAGCCAACACTTTTGAGATCAGTCAATAAATGCTTCTGGTATTGACTTATATGCTGCCCCTGTCTTCATGTTGTTGCTGGACATATCTTTTTTTAAATGTGTGTAGGTCACCTAAATCATCAGAAAAATTGCCCCTCCTGAGAATTTTTTCAGGAGCCGCCACTGCTGGTGACATCATCAGGCGGTAAATTAGTTAATAGACCAATGGGAAAGAGAGCTCCAAACCTCTCTGCCAACAACAGCTAGAAATTGCTCTTTGCTAAGAAGCGATTTTTGTGTCTTTCTGACCCTTTAATTGAAAACAATCACAGTAAGGTACTTAATTGTTACCCAGAAATGATTTGATGTTGAGATAAAAATGGCTGCATTAGACCTTTAAAAGCCTTGTTGACAGAAAGTCAATGAGACAGAAAGCTATATGAAAAATATATGGGAATTGGGAATTGGTATACTTTGAGCTATTTGGATGGATAATTTAATACAGCGAATAGCTTCATGTTGGCAGATAGAACGATACTGGTAAGATACAATCATATGTTCCTCTTTCATACGTTCCTATATAATGTCAATGAAACAGAAAACATTTATGTGAAAAATCAATGGTATGGCTATTGGGTATATGCTTTGAGCTATTTGGATGGATAATTTAGTATAAGGAATAGCTTTCATTTGGCAGACATAAAGGCACTGTAAAGATAGGTAACTGTCACCCTGCAGATTTCATGGCTACATTCCAACATCCTTACTAGCATCCCACTTAGAATGCATGCCCAACACATTACTTCATTCTACGTGGTAGGCGGACATTGGAGAGCAGCCATTATCAGTATGATTACTCATCAACAATTAACTCAAATGGACCCTATATTACAAAACCACCAGATTCTCTTTTACCGCGTCTCCTACTCACTCCTAGTTAATTTGAGAAAATAAGCCTAAACCTTTAATTGAAAGGATCGACTGACTTAATCAGTACTGGGAAATACGCTACTGCTACCCTAATGACAATCACTTCACCGATAACAGAAACTGAAGGGGACAACACACACACACACACACACACACACACACACACACACACACACACACTCAAATAACCATTCCAACACTGTATCGGTTTTGGTATTGTCAATGGCCATCATCATACTCAAGCCAATGTCAAACGCAAGTACAAGTCAGGTGTTACTTTACAAGTAAGTAGCAGCTTCCGTTCCAAATATAGAAATTCAGCCAGAAAATCAATATTTTCCCAGAATTCCCCATAAACAGTGCGTAACTCCACTCTCAACCGAAAGCCCACACTCTCAACTGGAAACTTAGTAGAGTGACTACTTGTCCTATTACATTTGATTTGGATGACTGTTTAGTGTTGTTATCTCAACAACATTCTGGCATTTAGCATTATATGGATTCACCTGAGAGCCTAATTCCATAGAAAAAGAATTACTAGAACGGGCAAAGCCCCTTAGACGACAGTCATTGACTTGAACGGGGGTGCCCGTTCTAGTAAATCAATAACTATGGTTAAGACTGCTCACACTCGTAGCCCCTTGCCGGTCATTAAGGGGTCTTTGGAAACGAGGAGGTACACATCCCCCTGTATCCCAATAACCACCTGTTTCTCCTGGATTGTGCAATTGCTCACTACTCCCCACATATGTATTGGTGTATGCTAGACAGAGTTTCCACCATATTTATTATACCAGGCATTTTCTTTCCATGAATCCATGAAGGGAAGGGAAAAAGTGCACACTTTGGGAGAAAGAAGGGAACAAGTGCACACTTTGGGAGAAATGGGAGATTATTGGGACGAGGTAGTCACAAGAACTCTCTCTCTTTGTTTGAATGGGTCGATAAAGATGTAGGATCTAAATTTGAGACAGTTTGCTACAGCAGGAAAATAATTCAGCAACAGGAAATGTGAATTATTATGTGGATTATAATGAATGAATATTTGTGTAGGGGTTGATACATTTTTTCTAAGAGAAAATCAAGTCTGAAATGTCAAACTAGAAATTACTAACTTCAGAAACCTTTTTAAACCTCAAATATACTACAAATTCTCCTGCAACAGGGTGATCAAATTAAGATCCTACATCTGTGGCGGCAGTGGTAGGGGGCATTACACTCTAAGCAAACACACTGAATTGGCATTGTTGTTCATTCATATAGAGGCCAGACAGGGAGCTGGCTAGGTTTGTTGTTTAAAACACCCCTGTGATGAGTGTTGAGATTCCAAGGTCTTTCAGTCATGGGGGCAAGAGAAGCATCAACGGGAAACTTGTGATGAGAGATGAATGACAATGAATGAATGGACAGATAGAGTCAGGTGGTGCTTTGGTTTACAAAGATTTGAATCAGTGAGTGGCAGTGTATCACAAGATAGTGACAGTCAGCGACATTTGAGATAGAAGTATACACATTTCAAACTGCCCTCTATGGTCAACATCAGTTTATATCCCCACTGCAATCTAATACTGAGGCTGTGTTCATGCATCTAGAGTGCCCTGGCTTTTTGGAGAATATCTGCATTTTGAGTCTGTGATAGGCTTGGGATAATGGAACTTTAATTTAGCACCTCGACCTGATCCAGTGAGCTCACAGACAGTGACTCCTTTATCACTGTAAAGCACCACTCCTCCCTTCTCTTCCCAGACTCTTATCAAGTAGAGATTGCCCTTGGCCATAGTCCTTGGCGCTTCAGCCCTCCTGCAACTAACTCACACTACATGAGATGTCTCAGTGTGACCTCATGTTGTAGAGCATCACTATTGAGAGTCTATTGTATCCTGTGAGGTGTAGGGAGGCTCTCTTTGCACTTATCAGTGACAGTCAGGGTCAAACAGAAACTCCCAAACAGAAACTCTCTCTCTTTCATTAATTCTTCATTTCAACGTTCTTCAACTCAGTACAATGGATTCCTTCCACAATAGTTTTGTTTCAGTAAGTTGTGGACAACACTAATACCTTACTAATGGACTTTAGTAAACAATAACCAGGCTTCTCTGAGTGAGTTGTAGAAAACACTATGATAAAGCTAGTGTAAATACTGTAAATACACACCTTTTTAACCATTGCAATTTGGGGGTATAGTACACAGAATGGGATTCACTAGTCAGAATGGGCTGACACAGACAGAAGCAATACTACAACCTAACACCTGAAAACATGCACATTCTTGGCTCGGCCTGTTTACAGCTTTATAACTCTGTAATAATAATTAATACCTCAATAAAAACAATTAGCCGTGTCAGAAATCCTTAAAGCTAGAAGGAGCTAAGCACCAATAAAAAAGCTCTCAGTCATGGCCGTAGGTGCTAAGCTGTGTTGGGAATGTGGCTGTTCGGGTCAAATAATAACCTTGAACCAACCAAGAACATCTCGCATGTTCTGTGCTTTTTGTGTGCCTTCTCTTCAGAGAAGTCACAAACTTGGAAAATGGGATCCTAAGCAATGTCTAGACTGGAATTAAGGACATAGCATACATTCCTTCAATCCTTAATTTAGCCTTGATACTTTTAGATACTATTAGTCTTTTACAAAGATGGTGTGGGAAGGATAGTGCTGCTTTACTGCTAAAATAGTGAGAAAGGCCCTCTCAGCTCTCAGCTGATTTCTAAAGCAGTGTCTTTTGGCCCACCCTAGCGCCCGTCCTCTGTTCAGGGTGTTTTTCCTCCATTCCTCTAAATGGAGGAGAGAGAGAGAGCGAGAGAGCGAGAGAGCGAGCGAGAGCGAGAGCGAGAGAGCGAGAGAGAGCAAGCGAGAGCGAGAGAGCGAGCGAGAGCGAGTGAGAGAGAGAGAGAGAGATAAAGTGAGAGAGAGAGAGAGAGAGAGAGGGAGAGAGAGAGAGAGAGATAAAGTGAGAGAGAGAGAGAGAGAGAGAGAGAGAGAGAGAGAGAGAGAGAGAGAGAGAGAGAGAGTGTGTGTGCCTGGTGTTATCAATGAACCAGGGCCCTTGGTTCCTTCCAAAAAGTTGCAGCTTGGAAGGCGTCCACGGCAGGGCATTAGGCCGCGGTTTGTGTCGTTTGTAATTTATAACATTGAGGGGAACGGGCAGGAGGACAATATGGAGGGAGTGGGGGGAGGCGGAGGGGAGAGGAAGGGAGAGAGAGAAGGGGTAAGTTGCAAAATCCCAAGGCAAGGCAAGTGGCTCTTGTAGAGAGCGTGAGTATGTTTCACACAGGCTGAAGTGAAGTGAAGGTCTGTGGCTACTGCTACTCTCTGGAGAACTGGCTTACTGAATATGACTGTTCTGTGGCTGGCTGACTGAATATGACTGTTCTGTGGCTGGCTGACTGAATATGACTGTTCTGTGGCTGGCTACTCAACTGGAAAGTGAAGGAAGTCAAAAATTACTGGCTCTCAATTTCTGAGAAAATTGATAGAGTCTTTCTAGGAAAAGGACAAATGCAATGTTTGGACTTTCATCTACTTTAGTTAGAGTTGGAATAACGGAAGTGTTCGTGTGAAGTATTTTCTTATTTGATTGCATTAAAGAAGACAAGGTCAGCAAATCAAGGTGATTCTTGTGAAGATCACAAAACCAGCTTAGATCAGTATCAAATGTTATTCAAATTATTACAATTCCATAAAGGTGATAGTACATGATAATAATAATCATCACCACCACCACCACCATCATCATCATCATCATCATCAAAACCATTATATTCATCATCATAGTCATTTCGTTCTTTGATAATGATGCCGTAAAATCTAACCTGCCATATTGATAATATCTTCAAGCCATAACCACATGGAAAACAAACACGTCCACATCTTTACTCCCAGGAGAAACATTAAGCTACGGCATTATCTAGGGCACAGAAACATTTCCCTCAGGGCAGGATCAAGCCATTTGATCTGGTATTAGACCCAAAATATCAAGAATCCAAAATGTAAATCCTGAAACAGAAAACTGTATGGGTTCTGAAAACATTGACTTGGCCGTAATGCAATCCACACAAACAATATAGCCAAGGTATGAATGGCGTAGGTTATAAGGACAGAGGACAGAGGGACTTGGTATTGGTATGAGCAAACATAAAGCTCCAATAGTAGACCAAATACAGACTGTGTGTGTGGTAAACATTGTGCAGAAACAAGGTTTGTGTTACAGGAATAGTTAACATCAATTGCGGGCTCGTCCGGGATGTCACTGGATTCAGAAAACAAAGGTTTGGGATAGACATACAGTAAGTCTGTTAAAGTCTGCAAACAGCAGTATTATCATTACTAGGTAATCCCACCACAACAACCCTAGTACAGCTTAACTAATGACCCACTGAGTACACTCTTAGAAAAAGTGTTCCAAAAGGGTTCTTCGGCTGTCCCCATAGGAGAACCCTTTTTGGTTCGAGGTAGAACCGTTTTAGATACCATGTAGAACCCTCTGTAGAAAGGGTTCTACATGCAACCCAAAAGGGTTCTACCTGCAACCAAAAATAGTTATTCAAAGGTTTATTCTATGGGGACAGCCGAAGAACCCTTTAAGGTTCTAGATAGCACCTTGTTTTCTAAGAGTGTATATAATACAAGTCAAGATACTAGGAGATGGGGAAAAACCACTGGTTAGCGGGATGGTGGGGACCTTATTGATGGAATTAATTTTCTGCCCTTACTTGAACCTCTAAGTCTATAAAGCCTGTTGAAGCTTTCACCCAGTCTATGATATAAAATGTTAGCACAGCTGAAAACTGTTGTGCTGATTAAAGAAGCAATAAAACTGGCCTTCTTGAGACTAGTTGAGTATCTGGAGCATCAGCAATTGTGGGTTCGATTTCAGGCTCAAAATGGCCAGAAACAAAGAACCTTCTTCTGAAACTCATCAGTCTATTCTTGTTCTGAGAAATGAAGGCTATTCCATATCTCATACTGGCCAATAAAAATAAAAGATGGGCAGCCTGAGATATGGCTTTTTCTTTGCAACTCTGCCTAGAAGGTCAGCATCCCGGAGTCGCCTCTTCACTGTTGACGTTGAGACTGGTGTTTTGCGGGTACTATTTAATGAAGCTGCCAGTTGAGGACCTGTGAGGCGCCTTTTTCTCAAACCAGACACTAATGTATTTGTCCTCTTTCTCAGTTGTGCACCGGGGCCTCCCACTCTTCTTTCTATTCTGGTTAGAGCCAGGTTGCGCTGTTCTGTGAAGGGAGTAGTACACAGCGTTGTACGAGATCTTCAGTTTCTTGGCAATTTCTCGCATAGAATAGCCTTAATTTCTCAGAACAAGAATAGACTGACAAGTTTCAGAAGAAAGTTATTTGTTTCTGGCCATTTTGAGCCTGTAATCGAACCCACAATTGCTGATGCTCCAGATACTCAACCAGTCTCAAGAAGGCCAGTTTTATTGCTTCTTTAATCAGCACAACAGTTTTCAGCTGTGCTAACATAACTGCAAAAGGGTTTTCTAATGATCAATTAGCCTTTTAAAATAATAAACTTTGATTAGCAAACACAACGTGCCATTGGAACACAGGACTGATGGTTGCTGATAATGGGCCTCCATACGCCTATGTAGATATTCCATAAAAAATCTGCCGTTTCCAGCTACAATAGCCATTTACAACATTAACAATGTCTACACTGTATTTCTGATAAATTTGATGTTATGCTTTTCTTTCGAAAACAAGGACATTTCTAAGTGACCCCAAACTTTTGAACGGTAGTGTATATGACCTCTGTTTCTGGAAGTTGCTACTTGGAGGGAGAGAGGGATTGCCTGTAAGGGGTCGATTTGCGTAATATAATGATTTCCTCTGTACAAGGGCCTATGCACCTTGTGTGGGAAGTAGGCTTTCTTGATTAGCCTACATCTCATCACACTCAATACTGCTAAAGTCACACTTCTGGGAATAACATGCGCTCAGACTTTATAATAAGCTACATTACTGGAATTCATGTTATGAGCTTGGTAAGACAAAACCAAGCTTACTGGACCTACGGATATGAATCACAAGAGCCAAATTCCATGATGCATGTGTGGTGTGCCCAACACACTGTCATCATGACATCACATTACCACACTACTTTGTTTTTTTCAGAATTACTAGAATTAGAAGGAATTAGGGAAGTGCTAATTCAGTTTCTGTTTCATTTTAATAACATAATTCTTTCAATATGACATTTAGAGAATAACATTGATAATTCAAGAGACTACAGACATAGACAGTATCATTACACTTTGGTGGTCAAAATAACTAGCTGCATCTGTGAAACGATATTTGTTCTGGCCGAGTTGTACGAAACGCTAGTAGCACTGCCATTATGCCAGCTCAATGAAATCAAAGAGTTAGCCTAACTCCGATCAGACTACAATTCCAGACTTCTCTGAGCTCATTTCATAAGCCAACTTTAAAGTGTGCCACAGCACAGCTACTGACATTTATTGAAACCTGTTTCAATACTCCTTCACTACACTGGAACAATGTCTGATTCATGAAACAGACTCTTGCAATCCCATAATAAGAACTCCATTGATGCACTAGCATCAAAAGAAATAGAATGAACAGAAGCAGAACTATTTTGAGGATTGACCCCATCTTGAGGAAATGCCACAGAGGGTAGGCTCAAAAGGCATTTGAAGATAGACAACCGCAGGTTTAGTTCAGTTGGTTTGTGGCAGAAACGGTATGGCTCTGCCATATTGCTTGCATCCATCCAGTCCTTTTGGATAAGCAGGTGAGGAAATTAGATATGCCATATCATACCTTTGTCTATTCTGTGCTATTGGTGAATCTCCAGAGGGAGTACTTCACTGTTCACAAAAGCCGGCGGAGGTACTGTATGGAAGTGCTAAAGCATTATGTTTCTTTTCTAACACAGCTTCTAATACAGGCCTGCCAAGTAGGACGAATTTGGAGTATCACGCTTTTACAACCGATGCCAAATTTCACAGGTTAACGACCGATTTACGACTGTTTATATGTGTGGATCACAAGAACAGTAGTAATACCTTATTGTGTAATTAATTACATTAAATAACCACTGACATATTTCAATGGAACAACAATGGAACAATACTCAAGTGCCTTCTGGGTAAGGATGGCTTTTTAGGAAAGACAAAATAGCGGTAAATGTATGAGTTTGCTTCTGCACTTTAGCTGTAATACGAGAAGTAATGCTTTTAAGCAGGTCAACATTCACAAGGCCGCAGGGCCAGATGGATTACCAGGACGTGTACTCCGAGCATGTGCTGACCAACTGGCAAGTGTCTTCACTGACATTTTCAACATGTTCCTGACTAAGTCTGTAATACCAACATGTTTCAAGCAGACCACCATAGTCCCCGTGCCCAAGGACTCTAAGATAACCTGCCTAAATGACTACCGACCTGTAGCACTGACGTCTGTAGCCATGAAGTGCTTTGAAAGGCTGGTCATGGCTCACATCAACACCATTATCCCAGAAACCCTAGACCCACTAAATTTGCATACCGCCCCAACAGATCCACAGATGATGCAATCTCTATTGCACTCCACACTGCCCTTTCCCACCTGGACAAGAGGAACACCTACGTGAGAATGCTATTCATTGACTACAGCTCAGCATTCAACACCATTGTGCCCTCAAAGCTCATCACTAAGCTAAGGATCTTGGGACTAAACACCTCCCTCTGCAACTGGATCCTGGACTTCCTGACGGGCCGCCCCCAGGTGGTAAGGGTAGGTAACAACACATCTGCCACACTGATCCTCAACACGGGGGCCCCTCAGGGGTGCGTGCTCAGTCCCATCCTGTACTCCCTGTTCACCCATGACTGCATGGCCAGGCATGACTCCAACACCATCATTAAGTTTGCCGACGACACAACAGTGGTAGGCCTGATCACGATGAGACAGCCTATAGGGAGGAGGTCAGAGACCTGGCCGTGTGGTGCCAGGATAACAACCTCTCCCTCAACGTGACCAAGACAAAGGAGATGATTGTGGACTACAGGAAAAAAAATAGGACTGAGCACGCCCCCATTCTCATCGACGGGGCTGTAGTGGAACAGGTTGAGAGCTTCAAGTTCCTTGGTGTCCACATCACCAACAAACTATCATGGTCCAAACACACCAAGACAGTCGTGAAGAGGGCACGACAAAGCCTATTCCCCCTCAGGAGACTGACTGAAAAGATTTGGCATGGGTCCTCAGATCCTCAAAAAATTATACAGCTGCACCATCGAGAGGCCTGATCACGATGAGACAGCCTATAGGGAGGAGGTCAGAGACCTGGCCGTGTGGTGCCAGGATAACAACCTCTCCCTCAACGTGACCAAGACAAAGGAGATGATTGTGGACTACAGGAAAAAAAATAGGACTGAGCACGCCCCCATTCTCATCGACGGGGCTGTAGTGGAACAGGTTGAGAGCTTCAAGTTCCTTGGTGTCCACATCACCAACAAACTATCATGGTCCAAACACACCAAGACAGTCGTGAAGAGGGCACGACAAAGCCTATTCCCCCTCAGGAGACTGACTGAAAAGATTTGGCATGGGTCCTCAGATCCTCAAAAAATTATACAGCTGCACCATCGAGAGCATCCTGACTGGTTGCATCACCGCCTGGTATGGCAACTGCTTGGCCTCCGACCGCAAGGCACTACAGAGGGTAGTGCGTACGGCCCAGTACATCACTGGGGCCAAGCTTCCTGCCATCCAGGACCTCTATACCAGGCGGTGTCAGAGGAAGGCCCTCAAAATTGTCAAAGACTCCAGCCACCCTAGTCATAGACTGTTCTCTCTGCTACCGCATGGCAAGCGGTACCGGAGTGCCACGTCTAGGTCCAAAAGACTTCTCAACAGCTTCTACTCCCAAGCCATAAGACCCCTGAACAGCTAATCATGGCTACCCAGACTATTTGCACTGCTGCTACTCTGTTAATTATTTATGCATAGTCACTTTAACTCTACCCACATGTACATATTACTTCAACTACCTCAACTAGCCGGTGCCCCCGCACATTGACTCTGCACCGGTACCCCCCTGTATATATATAGCCTCCCTACTGTTATTTTATTTTACTTCTGCTCTTTTTTTCTCAACACTTTTTTGTTGTTTTATTCTACTTTTTTAATAAAAATAAATGCACTGTTGGTTAAGGGCTGTAAGTAAGCATTTCACTGTAATGTCTGCACCTGTTGTATTCGGCGCATGTGGCCAATACAATTTGATTTGATTTGATTTGATTTAATTGACGATGTGTTCAAACACATGAAGAAGACAAGTTGTAATGCCAGATCAGACAGACTTTGCAGTCAGAAACACACTGAGGCTGGAAGCTGGATCCACACTCCTCAACGGTGGCGCTGCTAATCGGTTTTAAAGGTCCAATGCAGCTGTTTTATCTCAATATCAAATTATTTCTGTCTAACAATTAAGCACCTTACTATAATAGATTCCATGAAAATGGGCAAAGGTTTCTCAAGCAAGAATTTTGCTAGGACTGTCTGGGAGTGGTCTGAGTGGGGAGGGGATAACTGAAAACTAGCTGTTATTGGCAGAGAGGTTTGGAACTATCTTTCTTATTGGTCTTTTAACCAATTTACCGCATGGTGATGTCACCAGACATGCCAAAACTCCATCCCACCAGAACAGGATGACATTTCAGGAGGTCTATTGAAACAGCTCTACCACTAAATTTCACAGCATTATTCCAACCTCAAAGTGTGGAAATATATATAAAACACAGGAAAATCACGTTTTTGTCTGCACCTGGCCTTTAAAAAGTCCACTCCATGTTATACCAGAATTTGAGGAATGTAGGCCATTTGAAAAGCCTGGCTTTTAACACTATCGGCTCAAACAAACTGATCACAGAAGTGTATTTATTCTCAACAGACCTGGATTCAATAGAGTAGTCACAATAACTGCAAACCACGCCAATATGGCACTCCAGGCAGGCTAAAGAAAACACTCAAAGTACTAGAACAATTTGAAATAGTATTTGAACCCAGGTCTGATTCTCAGAACTACTTCAAACTGATCATCTAGCTACAGTACGTTCCACGCTTTCATTGAACACTTCAAGCTTGCCAAAACATGCCTAGTTTTAGTTGCATTAAAAAAAACTGAGGTAAAATTAACTCTTGTTTAGTGAGACAGAGTGACTAAAACCGACACAACCAATCCACATTCAGGTGAAGCATGTAATCAATAGATAAAGTAAAGAGTCCTGAAGGAGAAGTCATACTGTGTTCAAAGGGGTATCCCTCACCGGGAGCCATTCCTGTCCCACTGCCAACATGACGCCATTTAATCCCACCTCTTATTTCGGCATTATTAGAACTGTTACCAGGCGAACAAACACTCAAGCACAGCTTTATTTGCTGCTGAGAATTTAAAACCACCTTTGTGAAATGATATGAATTCGAAGTGCGTCCGCTGAAGCAATATCCCTGAAAGTGTTAAAATACTTCAATATCAACGAGGTTAGTTTCACTTTAAGACAAAAAGGAAGGAGAAAGGCTGCTGAATCTGAATTAAGCATAGATTGGCCTATATTGTAGGAAAGGGGCGAACTAGTTCAATACGTGCCAGGGCTCATGTAGCCTCTAGCACACTGTTAAAATGAAGTGCTTTGTAACACCAAAACTAGTGGCAACTGTGCTGCCACCAACGCATAGGTGACAAAACCTTAACTTTGCTGGAGTATTGAAATACATCATCCTGAGATGTTTTGAAACATGACATGGTGTGTTATAACACCAATTTATCAAGCATTGTGCAACGCCTTGCCAGGAGCACTTCCGGAAAAGGTTGAAAACACTATTTTGATGTTTCAAGTTCTGTTTAGTGCAGAATTTTGGCAGGCATTTTTGAGCACAGTGCTCAATCCACCAGCAGTAACTGGATGTTACATTACAGCAAACATCGCAGGATACTGTATTTGCCTCTACAATTAAAAGTTGGAAATGTGGGAATGTGTCGTCTCATCATTGAACGTCATTTTGCCTGACGGTTTTGATATCCATTCATCGTGATCCATTACACCTCATGGAACAACAAGTTACTTAATACTAATATATAGTATACATTTATTTCTTCATACATGCATATAACATTGCGTAAAATAATCATAAAATATTTTTCTTTAGAATTACCCACAATCCTCTAAAAACAGAGCCACGTGGGAAGATTAGTTAAATCCCTAAATGTCCTCTATCTTTGGTTATCCTCATATGAAATATCTTACATTTTGAGAAACATATTAAGTTGGATTTATTCTTACATTTTTTGGTAAAATGAAATTAACAAATCATTGAAACAACTCAATATTAGGAAGGTGTTCCTAATGTTTGGTATACTCAGTGTAGTCTGCAAAAAAATATATATTTTGTGTGTTTTGATGCTGCCTTTTACATGCACTGAAAACCTCCAAAAGTGTTTTCACAGCACTCTCTTAAAAACCCCAATATTAAAACAGAAGAACAACTTTGGGTGTTTCAGTGTACTTTTATTCTGTTTTAAAACACTATCTGTGTATTCATTACACAATCATGGTGGTCCTCTGTAGCTCAACTGGTAGAGCACGGCGCTTGTAACGCCAAGGTAGTGGGTTCGATCCCCGGGACCACCCATACACAAAAATGTATGCACACATGACTGTAAGTCGCTTTGGATAAAAGCGTCTGCTAAATGGCATATTATTATGGTGGTTTTGAGTCTTTCTGTTTTTACAGTGTAGTCTACACTGGAGGCCTCTTTCTCAACCCCAAACAATCACATACAGCACATAGTATTCTAGTTATATATGAGACAGAAACAGACACGAGTGGAATGAAGCAGGCTAGAAACCGAGGAATGACACATTCCAGGAACGATGGCGATGCGCTGCTTAGTTTGAACGACAGCAGTCCTTCCCACCTGAAGTGTTGACTGGCACTGGGCCAAGTTACACTGTCCAAGGTTATGGAGTTCAGGGAGGGATAAGATCAAAATCAACCCTGTGTGTGTGTGTGTGTTTGTGTGTGTTTGTGTGTGTATCATTCAAAACACAACTAAAAGGCGAACCTTGATATCTACCTTCGTAAATATGTCACGTGTCTAGGAAATATGACAACATAAGACTGGTAAAACCTGAAGGCGGGTAGTACAGCTGTGGTGAGTGACATTCATTCGTTCAAAAAACAAGACCGGACATGAGCGTGACTGGCCCCATTCTGTGTGTGCTACTTGGGTTCATCCCAAATGGCACACGATGACCCGCTCATTAACACACTATTCCTGCTGTTTGACCACCTGACCTCCTGTACTGTATGGCTAGTAATCACTAATTGTCACTGTCACTAATTGTCACTAGTAGTCGCTAATTGTCAGAAATTGTTTCAATCTGACAAAAACTAACAAAGGGGTTCAGAAGTTTCCAAGGGGTTGTCTGTCTTGATTTAAAGGTCTAGGATGACGATAGCCCGGACGTAGGCTTAGGTCAAGCCACCAACCTGAACCTTAGCATGGGGGCATAGTACTAAGAAATGCCCCCACTGGATTTTTGACTTTCTGGTGCTCCTTATCACTCTTCATGATGGAAGCTGGTTTCCTGTACAGTTGCAGTGCAGAAAGTGAAAGCATCCTCTTCAAACACACACAGAGCCAGCAAGAAACTGCTATTTCAAAATCCTAAGAAACCCTGAGATCAACAGTGAAACCAATTATACTTTTCATGTGCTCTACACTGAGTATACCAAACATTAGGAACACCTTCCTAAGATTGAGTCGCACCCCTCTGAATGGCACACATTGACAACCCATGTCCCAACTGTCTCTAGGCTTAAAAATCCTTCCTTAACCTGTCTCCTCCCTTTCATCTACACTGATTGAAGTGGATTTAACAAATGATATCCATAAGGGATCATAGCTTTCACCTGGATTCACCTGGTCAGTCTTTGTCATGGAAAGAGCAGGTGTTCTTAATGTTTTGTATACTCAGTGTATGTCTACAGTGTGTGGGTGTTGGCGGGAGGGTATTTTCTTTCTTTCTTCAACCCAACTTCAGACGGCTGTGCAGCAACCAGCTCCACAAGAGGCAGTCAAATTAATTAACAATGACTTACAATACAAAGCACTTTGAACCGAGTGTGGTGCCGTGACTAGAGCCAGATTGACGAGAAACTTTGACCTCCCTTCCTCAGGATTTACAACCACTCCAGAGGTTGGACGGAAGGAAGGTGAGTTCCCTCTGGAGCACAGCCAAGAACAGGAACCCAGAGACCGCACTGGCACCTGGCCTCGTGGCCTGGCTGGGAGGCTGGGACCTGGAGGACTAGGCTTTGGTCTGACCTACCTTACCTCTAAAAAAAAGGTTATATCTAGAACTTTAAAGCTGCAATATGTAACTTTTTGGGAGACCCAACCAAATTCACATAGAAATGTGAGTTATAGATCTGTCATTCTCATCGAAAGCAAGTCTAAGAAGCGGTAGATCTGTTATATGTGCGATATTTCTATGCTTCCCGTTCTAAAACATGCACTATGCATAAATCGTTCCGCCATTTCCTGGTTGCTAAAATTCTAATAGTAATTTCAGTTTATGTGACAAAACAAGCAAGTATAGTGTAGAGAATCACTGTACCATCTCAACCGCTGTGAAATATATATTCCATAACCAAAGCTACTGTATTTTCAGCTGTTTGAAGCTGGTGTACAAAACTGAAGGTAAAAGAGCCAGGCTGTTGGCTTTAGTGAATGGGAGCTGTGGTGGTAGATAATAAGAGGTTATAAGGGTCATGTTCTGGGATCACTGATGATGTCAAAAGGACTGGCCATAGGTCAGTAATATCCTATAATAGATAAGATTACCAATGCAGCTGCAGTTCTGTTCTAACCACCTTCTAGTCTGCTAATCATATCCATGCATTAATTAAATGCAAATGCATACCGTAAAGATTTTCAACACTCACAGAAACCTTAAAATGAATGTGACCTAATGGATTAGTATGCATATTATGTAACATATTATACATTAGCCTTCAAACAAGGCTACTTTGACAAGCACAGTTATTTTTCCATTGATTTACTTCTCATTCAATCGGATTTTACAATAAACCAAAACACTAATGAATAATGAATATAAAATGCTTAAATTACATTATTTCTCTGAAAAAAGGAGGTTCAGTGAAATCATAGTCATAGAAAGCTATGCAGTAGATGAACATTGTCACAACAAGTCTTAAAGTTCAGTATGATAGGCCACAAAGTGTAAATGATGTAACAACCGTAATGATGTAACAACCGTAATGATGTAACAACCGTAATGATGTAACAACCGTAATGATGTAACAACCGTAATAATGCAACAACCGTGTGCACAGAAGCTGCCTGATCAAAACGTCTATCGTTCCTGCTATCAACAGACAGGTGTGAATGTCAGTGTCAGATTGTGACGAAACCAAAACCCACCTTAAAATGAAAACTTTACAAAGTGAATAACGATGTCATAAAGTGTAACTCCGTGGTTGTTAAGAGAGAGCAGTTATTCATTATCCACACTACTGCATTCCAGTGGGCTGGACGAAGGGAGTTATCACCGCCATCACTCAGAGGCAATGCACACAACACAGAGTAGGGAGAGGAGGTGATTTAAGTAGGTTCTCAAACAAGATGCCCCCACCTGATAACCTTAGCACTGACGCGATTGTACCATTCCCATGAATGAATTTCCTAATGCAATTCACAAACCATAGAGGGAGATAGGGGTGGAGAGAGAGTGAGAGAGAGAGAGAGAGAGAGAGAGAGAGAGAGAGAGAGAGAGAGAGAGAGAGAGAGAGAGAGAGAGAGAGAGAGAGAGAGAGAGAGAGAGAGAGAGAGAGAGAGAGAGAGAGAGAGAGAGAGAGAGAGAGAGAGAGAGAGAGAGTGGGAGGGGAACCGTGTGAACATTAACGAGGAATGGAAGTGATGGTGAAAGATAAAATGAACATTCCCCCTCTCCACCTTTTATTTGCAGGAAATGACCCAAGAGGTGAAAACAAATGCGCCCTTACATCTCTGACAAGGAATGGCATCCAGCTACTTTAGGATGCCATTCCTCCCCACCTCACCTCGCCTATTTTTTTCCTTTTATCTGAGATTTTTTGTGACATCCTTCCTGATGGAGCAACACCACACTCCATCTTTTTCCTGAAAATCGGGTTTCATGGTTTGGCTCAACATCTTTGTTTACTCACTTGAAACACTTGGGGCATTAAGGAGACACCTGAAGGACAGCAGGCCATCTGTGCTGTGAGGTCATTCATGTGTCTCAGTCAAATGTTAAATGACAGTAATCTGTTATTAGACAGTAATACACACATTACGTGAACATCTTCAAACGGGAAATGGTCTTTGAGCTCTCTATGATGTCATAGTATTATCATAGAAGGGGATCTGATCTGGATATCATTATGTCAATTGTGTGACATTATACATACAGTCAAGGAACTGGGACACTGTTGTTCCCAGAGGCAAATACCACCTGATTTGTAATACAGTGAATTTACTACCTACTAAAGCATAGCAACACTTGTATGTCTAGGTTAGGCTATTATATAATATGTCTGTGTTTTGATTAAACATTATTCTCACATTTGCAATGAATACCTAGGCCATAGGCTACATCCCAAATTAAAGCCATGATGGAACGGTCATCATATATTTTGCTTGAAATGGCATGATCATTTGATTGACAGGATACAGTCGGCCCCAAAAAATGAAACCCCTCTCACCTTTCTTGAACTCCTCCAGCATGGCATCCAGCCTGGTGTCATTGAACACAAAATGCAGCTGATGGCTGTAAAACTTAGTGATGGTTTTCAGCGGTGTAGAATCATCTGGGTCGACAAACGCCAAGTCCTTCACGAACAATAGATCCACAATGTTGGACCTCTCGCCCTCGAACACGGGGATGCGCGTGTAGCCGCTCTCCATAATTTCGGACATGGTGTTGAAGTCGAGGATAGCATCACCTGGAATCATAAAACAATCTCTTAGCGGGGTCATCACGTCCTCCACAGTCTTAGTCCGTAGTTCCAAAGCCCCCTGAATGATGTTCAACTCCTCTTTGACCAGATCATTGTACGGATCCGTGACTCGGAGCATCTCCAAAAGCTTCTCACGGTTGTACACGGTGCCTATCTCCTGGCCCAAAAGGTAATCTAGAAGTTTGCTCACTGGGTATGATGCAGGGAACGTGAGCAGCATGAAAAACTTGGTGAGGAAAATGGTGTTGGCGCCAACGGCAAGGCCATGTCTTGAGCAAATGGCTTGAGGGACAATCTCTCCAAAGATGACAATTCCAATAGTTGACATCACCACAGCTATAAGCCCAGACCCTGCAATATCATCAAATAAGATAGTTAGAGTTGTATTCACGAGCACGTTGCCTAGGAGAAGTGAGCAAAGCAGGTAATTTCCTTGGCTCCTAACCGGCTCTATCTTTTTGGCATAATTCTTCTCCATCTCCGTGCCACAATTCTGGACTATTTGGAGCTCCATTGGGTCCAGTGCCATCAGTCCCAAGTTCAACCCGCTGAACATGCCTGACAGACACAGCAACATGGAAATAAAGATGACTTGAAGCCAGAAGGGGAGCAGAAACCTCTTCTCCTCCACAACTATCACTTTAGTATCATCCCCATCGTGGTAAATCCAGGTGTTTTCGGTCCATGGGTCGTGCAGGCCGGCGGCGTGGTGGGCAGGTGTCGAGGTGGCAATGCACAGGTAATACGATTTACTCCTTTCGGTTTTTCGCAGGGGTTTGACCTCTATTTCAACTACTCCCGACGTTCTGCGACTTAGAATGATGTTGGGCAAGATGATTATATCCGAGGTCCTGATACCGCAGGGATGCGCAGACGTATCCTCTTTACTCCCGTTGTCCCCCGACGAGCTGTCGATGTCCTCGACATGTCGGATCTGTTCGTGTTCCGTAAATGCAATTTTGGACCAGGTCTCGTTGTTTATGTTTTGCCCATAGACCCTCAATTTGACACGAGACCGTTCACTCACCCGTAGGTAGCCCCTATCCATAAAGGAAATGTCGTCCGTGTCCTCCAACCGGAGCCCGATGATAACCGTGTCCGACTCTACCCCTTCTTCCTTGCCACTTGTCGAGGTGACCAAACAACCGCTGACAGTTAAGAAAATCATCGTCAGAGCTCGAACCCGGCTAAGTGACGCCATTTTTGCAGTGGGTACTGGGGCCGACGGCTCAGCCATGTTGATAATGGGCAACCTCCTGAATGAAAAGGGCTTTTAAAAATCAGAGCCAATCGGAGTCCGCCTTCATCTCCACCGGGGGTCGCCGTGATTTGTGCAGCATCGGGGACCCAAGCGCTTGGTTCCACTACGCGTCCGAAACTGATTACTCCTAGAGCGAACTCGTGCAAAGCCTGATGTCCCGGAGATAGACGACCGTAGCACCCAATCCAGTGCGGCAGCTGGACGGGGCGGGGTTTTCGCCGCAGCTCCAACGAATGAAATTCCAAAACAAGCGCACCTCACGCAAAAAAGCCCAAGACACTTTCCTCGTGACTTTTTCAGATGGATTTCAGAGGCAACCAATAAATCATGAATTGGTGGGTAGATCCATAATATTTTATTTATCTGGGGGGAGTGAACGGTGCGTCATTATGCAACGTTCTCTCCATTGAATAGGAGTAAGACAGGATGCAGAGGAGAGTGAGAGGTAGAGGGAGAGAGCTGTTTCAGAGGACTGAATGGAATGCATGCTATTAGGCTATGTGGCATTCTTTATGCATTTTAGATTAGATGCTTAAGATGACCAAACAAGCAGTCACAATGCCTCTTAGCCTAGGGTATGTTTTGTAGGCTATTTAAAGATGATCTGCACAGCCTAATTGTAGGGAGGGGTGGGTGACCAACCAAACCAATACAAATGCATGATAGGCATTGGACCAAACGTACAGTATATCACCATGCGTGATATTAACCTAATAAACAGACAATTACGCAAAATGCCTAGACGCATGAGTAAGACATTTAATTTTTAATACTATAGCGTACAATGTACTTGTGTGAAAATAATTAGACCTATCATAATTAAGTAATCAACAATTTATAGGCAATTTAGCCTACGCATGATGCGGTGTTATGAATGAATCACATTTCAATGGGCTACTTTCACAAAGTAGGGATAGGTTGACTAGTATTACAACATCACATTGAGGTAGTAGAGTCATTAGGCCTACCTGTCCAATCAGGGATTATGGTGACAAAGGCACACATGTCCACGCATGGACAATAGGCCTATTCTGCCTGACATATCAGAACATGGAACAAAGTAAATAAACAACATGTGATGAAGCACAGGTGATTCTGCTGCGTATATTGATGGTTTTCCCTGTTTTCGGGTGATGGAATACTTCCGTGCTCTTCAGGGGTTGGTTGTTTCGCAACAAAACCGACGCCTGCAGAACTATGGGGCAAAACAGACAGGGTTGTTAACATGTAAACTATATTTAGTCTCCAATGTTTATTGAAAGAATAAATAAAGATGCACAATGAACACTTGTTTTCTCTCAAATACATTGTTAGAGTTGTTGGTTAGCTAGTTAGCGAATTTGAGCCATATTAGCCAGTGGCGGCTGGCCGATAGAGGGCGCTAGGGCGCCGCCCCCTTAAATAAAATTATTTTAAAAAATTAAATAAAAAATAAATAAAAATAATAATAATAATAATAAAAACATCAGTATGTCAATATTTGTGTGTTTGAAATATGGAATGCACACAGTAATATGTGTAAGATATGATAGAAAATCATATTCGCAACCTTTCCTCTGCCTGTCAAACGCCTCGTCAGCTCTGGGCGATACAGAAAGTGCCCCGAGGAGGCGGGTCTACGTAGCAGTTAAGCCAATTGCTAATTTAAGATATGAATGTATGACATAAAATGTAGCCAATCAGCGATCTTAAATCGAATCCAAGGAGGGCGATTATTTTATCGCCCCAAGCTCGCCCCTGATAAAATAAGGACCGGGCTCCAGTGGCGCCATTTTTACTAGACGACAATGGCGAGCGCAAACGCATTACTCCTCCAAGACCCAACCCTAACTCGGTGAAATCTCTCCTCCAAGATCCGTTTGAGAGGAGAACTTTGTCAGAGAAAGTTCGGGTGAAAGAGCTGGGCCCAGATCAACCTGACCTCTCAATCAGACAGCAGGCTAGCGAGAAAGGGAAGCAGTATATGCGCGGCTTCTCCCGTAGCTGGTACACCAGGAAGGCTTGGCTAGCTGGGTGCACTGATGCTAATGCTTTATTTTGCTTTCCGTGCTTGCTTTTTAAAAACGACGGGGTCAGATTCAGCATGGACAGGTACCGGAGTGAGGGATATGAAGCACCTGTCAGAGAAGGTAAAGAAACATGAGAACACCAGGGCACACATGGACAACTCTGTAAAGCTAGCTGTATTAGGAAGGGTGAACATTGCTACGCAGCTGGATGACGGCCACAGGATTGCGGTGAGGAAACACAATGAGGAGGTGGATAAAAACAGGCACATTCTATCCAAAATTATCGATTGTGTGAAGTTCTGTGGGGCTTTTGAGTTGGCCTTGCGTGGGCACGAGGAGACTGACTCCTCGGACAACCCCGGCATTTTCCGGGGCTTAGTGGATTTTGTTGCCTCCCTCGACAGTGTGCTGGAGGAGCACCTGAAGACAGCTACCGTTTTTAAGGGCACGTCAAAGACGATACAGAACGAGCTGTTGGACTGTATGCTGTCAGTGCTTAAGGATTACATCCTGGAGGAAGTAAAGAGTGCTGATTTTATCGCCATTCAAGCTGACGAGACGACTGACGCTTTCCACCCACTGCCAGTTGGTGCTTGTGATACGCTACATCGATGCTAAAAGTAACGTCCAAGAGCGTTTTCGAGTTCATTTTGATCGAGAACGCAACCGCCGACACCATCGCTACAGCGCTGCTGGAGAGGCTCAGCACCATACTCTCACATGGACAAAAGGCCAAACTTATTGCCCAGGCTTACGACGGAGCAAGTGTGATGAGGGGAGCCACCGGCGGAGTGCAGCGTAAAATAGTGGATGTGTACGAAAATGCGCACTACGTCCACTGCTATGCAGATCAGCTGAACCTCATCATGCAGCAGGCTACTTCACGCATCCCCAGGATCGGCACTTTCTTTTCCGACCTTGCAGGATTTTCTGCTTTCTTCTCCAGGTCTCCCAAGCGAACCACCGTGCTTGACGAAGTGGTTGCGCATAGACTCCCCAGAGCCTCTACAACACGGTGGAACTTCCACAGTCGCGCTGTAAACACTGTGTACGAGTACAGGGATGACCTCCTAACGTGTTTCCAGACCATCAGAGACTCTGGGAACTTTGATGCCCCGACTGTCAGAGAGGCGGGGGGCTTTGTGAGGATGCTCGAAGACGAGGCTTTCTGTTTTTTCCTGGCACTGTTCCACAAGATCATGCCAAATGTGGACATGCTTTTCAGCCAGCTGCAGAAGAGGAACATCGACCCTGTCTTCATTAAAGCACTTGTCCAGAGGTTCACAGACAGCATGCTAACAATCAGGTAAATAACTATATTTACTATTGGCTGATAAAGATGTTGTTAGAAAGATGAATAGTTCACTTACAACAGTTTAAAAGCCTAAATGTGTCTGGTCATCAAAGTGAGTGATTATCATAGAGCCGTCACAATTATATTTGTTTTAGTATTTTAAAAGGAAAGAGAAGACACAATCAGACGTTGATAATAATGCAGGAAAGTACTACACAGTTTGTAATAATTATTCAGGTGTCCACCAGGTCAATTTCTAGAAGAGGCCTAGTTGTTATTGAAGATTAACTTTATTGCTAAGTGCACAGCAGAACAAAATGATGTTGCATCCCTCTCACAAATGTAATAGAAAAAGGCTTTAAAACGTAATAACATCAGTTAATTATGTACATCACAGGTTAAAAGCAGTTACTAGACATAGTTTGTGTGTATATACACACTATCTGTCTGTCTGTCTGTCTGTCTGTCTATATATATATATATATATATATATATATATATATATATATATATATATATATATATATATATATATATAAAAAAGTCACTGGTTGTGTGTTGAGGGGGAATTACAGTGAGTTAAGAAGTCTGATTGCAAGTTATCAAATTAAACTTTATTTTTTGGACCCAGGGCCTCAATTCCCTCTTTGTGTGGGGACAGCGCATCTGACGAGCAGCAACAGCCCATCAAGCGACGGAGGATGCTGGGACCAGGAGAACAACAGAGGTTGGCTATAGAGGTAAGTTGTGATGTAATTGTCAGTGTTTCCCCCTAGAACCTTTTTTCAGGCCTGGTAGTATGTAGCCAAAACCCTGAACAATCAGCACCTTGGTAATCATATACTTGAGTTGGACATAGGCATGTGTCAGTCAGGATCACTTGCATCAAAATAGCTTAATTGCAAATTAAAGCTGATGATGTATCTTTTACAGGTATGTGATACCATCCTGAGTCATGCCAAAGAGAGGTTCTCCTTCACCCAGCACCTCATCAGCGCAACACTATTGCACGGAGAGTTGTTCCCACAACACAGTGTGAAGTTCCCGATACAGCGCTTGAAACAACCGTGGAGGCGTACCCCATGTTGAACAAGGCCAAGCTCAAAACCGAACTGTCCCTCATCTATGAGAACAGTGAGTTCAAGGCTTGTAGTGGTGCAGTGCCCCTGTACCAGTTCTTCATGGAGAACAACCTTCAGAGCACTTTCACAGAGACTGCCAGCCGCCTCAAGATCCTCATCACCACACCCATGACAACTGCTGAGTCAGAAAGGTGCTTCTCTACACTGAAAAGGATCAAGACCTTCCTGAGAAACAGCATGACACAGGATCGCCTGAACGCTCTGGCCATGCTCTCCATGGAGAAGAAACTTGTCAGGGACATTCCTGACTTTAATCAAAGGGTCATTGAGAGGTTTGCCACTCAGAAGGACAGACGGGCAAAATTCCTGTACAAATAAGATGACAGACACACACACACAGAGCAGCTCTGGCCGCATGTTTCTTTGTATATAGTTGACCTTAGCATAAAAAATCCAGTTATATATGGTACTCTAGAAAGTCTTAATAGTGTCTTTGCTAATATTACTGTATATATGTTGTTTTGTATCAATTAATTGTTGCAGTTCTGGAGCACATTAACAATTAGTCACATTTAGTATGATCATAAAATACTGTATGCTATTCTTCCAGTCAAAGGTTTGAGTTCATCCACTTGATATCCATTTCTATATTATACATCCTTTTATACAGTGTAAGATTTCCTATAAACTTTATAATAATTTCATGTTATTGTCCACTTTCCACTCTGTTCTGACAGCATGCCTGTTGCGTTGCCTGTTTACTACCAATGGTGAAAAGTTCACTTTAAATGCAAATGAAAGGCTTGGGTTTGTGTAATATGTTTTTGTGTAAGAATGCCTCAACTTTTTAATATTGGCATTAAATAATTACTGAATGTTTCACTGAGCACTGCTGTCCTGCAGTTTGTGTTAAAATATATCGCGATGGTTACAGGAAAAAAAAAGTATGGCACAGCCCCACCGAGAATATTTTTCACCAGCCGCCACTGATATTAGCATAGAGGTGACATCAGTCAAAACACCAAAAAAAAAAAGATAAGGTATCAAGAACAAGATAAAACTAGCAGAATCGACCCACTTAAAATTCACCACATGGCAGTGTCTTGTCATTGTTGCTAGCTATCTGGCCATCCAGAACCATAACAACACATGTCCTAACCAGTGTATAGGTGTTATGACAATGGATGCAGTTGTAGCAAGGAATGTGTCCAACTGTGCGCGGGTGGTAGCGCTGTAGACGCGCATCCACATCTGATTGGACCAGTGCATCTCTGAGATTGCGTGCTCTCCTATAGGCGAACAGAGGAGGGTCTTTGAATACATATTTTAATTTGGAATCAGACGTCAATATGTGCCAATGTATATTTACAATGTTCTTAATTGCTAGAGAGCGGGTGTAAAGGTGGAAGTGATTTTGCTTTTTCTCCATTTTGTGCATGACTCAGCAATTGATCTCTTTCAGTGTCCTTTGCCCGATTGTAGGCTGTCTTTATCCAGGTGTCCTTGTATCCCCGTTCCTTGAAGCGGTAGGACAAAGCAAGTGTTAGTCTCAAATTTAGATATGGATGAGCAGTTCCTACAAATTCTCAAGAACTGGCTAATGGGCAGTTTAGGCCTACGTGCTAAGTGACAACTTAAGGTCCGCATCACCGAACATAAGTCATCCATTCGTAGAAAAGATCAGCAATCTCCTGTCACCAAACACTTCACAGAATCCAATGAGGACATTACAACACTCACATGCCCCTTAGGGGTGATAACCTACTAAAACGATAATGCTTCTGAATCCACTACCTGGACACTCTCCCCTGGGGGGCTTAATGAGGAATTTGATCTCAGACCTTTTTTTATTTAAAAACATTTAGCCTACTGTATCATGGCCATGTTCTGATTTATTTGTATCAATATTGTTTTGCCTTTGCACAAGTCATGGGAGCATTTCTCTACACCAGCAATAACATCTGCTAAATATGTGTATGCGACCAATACCATTTTATTTGAAAAAAATAGCCCTATCTGTACTGAGTGTACAAAACATTATGAACACCACCACCTGCGCTTTCCATGACATAGACCAGGGATGGGCAACTGGCTGCATGTGGCCCCAAGCCCCCCTTTTGTAGGCACGCTGATCAATAAAATAAACAACTCAGTCGGGGTCTCAACATATACTGTTGAGAGTTAAAATAATAGAATATACAAGATGCAATTTCGAAATTTGATTGTGCATCAATTAGCCCATGTCAGCAAAAACAATTTAGATTGGTAAATTAGTCTAGTGGCCAGCTATCTAAACGTGTAGTAAGCATGGTGGAATTACCGACTGGAGTGGGGGCCATTGATCGTCAGTTATCATATTAAAAACTGCAAAAATAAAAAAATGGCTCCACCCCATGGTAAAAAGAGTAGAATTGCATGAAATGAGTTATAAAATTGCAAAATCTTCTCTCAGCCACATGGCAAAATGTGTAGAATTGCAGCAAACTTGTTTTAAAAGTGGAACATTTTCTCTACACCCCATGGCAAAATGTGCAGAATTGCAGGAAACTAACTTTAACACTTTTTTTCTTTCGATTAGCTGTCATGAGGGGGGCCCCTAAAATGTTTTGCTGGCAAGGTGGGGAGGGGGGATGGATGTGGGTATGCAGACCCACAAACCACTGCAGCCCCTTCTTTTGTGGCCCCCACTCCCATCAAAGTTATCCATCACTGACATAGAATCCAGGTGAAAGCCCAAATCCCCTATTGCTGTCACTTGTTAAATCCACTTCAATCAGTGTAGATGAAGGGGAGGAGACAGGTTAAAGGAGGATTTTTAAGCCTTGAGACATGGATTGTGTATGTGTGCCATTCAGAGGGTGAATGGGCAAGACAAGATGCCTTTGAACGGGGTATGGTAGTAGGTGCCAGGCACACCGTTTTGTGTCAAGAACTGCAATTATGCTGTTTTTTCACACTCAACAGTTTCCTGTGTCTATCAATAATGGTCCACCACACAAAGGACATCCAGTCAACTTGATTTGAGGTTGATTTGATTTATTAGGATCCCAATTAGCCAACGCCAATGGCAACAGCTAGTCTTACTGGGGTCCGACACATAACAAAAAATACATTACAGACAAAATACTTTACATACATTTAAGAACATGAACATGTAGTGTGTGTGTTTCTATTAGTTACACATACATGTCAGTACATACCCACAACAAGTAGAAACTTGACACAATTGTGGGAAGCTTTGGAGTTAACATGGGCCAGCATCCCTGTAGAACGCTTTCAACATTCCATGCCCCGATGAATTGAGGCTGTTCTGAGAGGGGGTGCAACTCAATATTAGGAAGCTGTTCTTAATGTTTTGTACACTCAGTGTATATCATGTTGACCTATGATTCTGTCTAAATGTATTGTCTAATATGTATACCTTTGTAAATATTGTATATAGAAATATATTGTCAACTGTGACTTGATTGCTAACCAATTGTCTAATTGAAATGACTAATTGTTGCCACCTGTTGTTCACTTGAACTTGTATGAATACAGAATGCAGGATTTTCCTCACCCTTGAAAAATACCTAGTCGAAACGTTGGGTATTTATAAATAAAATACTAAGCATATAACTTTGATATCCTGAGTGTTCTTTCCCTTGTGGATCAGTGGAGGCTGGTGGGAGGAAATATAGGAGAATGGGTTCATTGTAATGGCTGGAATGGAATTCATGGAACGGAGTCAAACGTGGTTTGTCCATATATGCAATGTTTGATACCGTTCCATTGATTCCATTACTGCCATTAGAATGAGCCCATCCTCCAATAGCTCCTCCTACCAGCCTCCACTGCAGTGGATATATTTTTTGCATTGCTCTCCCACACACCCATCTTGAAATCTAAGGCCTACTTCATTAAAGAGAGACACTGACCACTTCACTGCCGGAAATGTATTTGGATTATAACAATATTCACACAGTTATACAATTAAAACATGAGCCTAATTTAAGGCATGACAAAAATCCATAGTTTGACATGAATTACAATTATTGTTCATTCATACACAGTATAATCATTATCTCTGTCTCTCTCATATCTTGGGTACCCCCTCACTTGCAACAGGATGACTCTGCACCACAGCACCCCCCTGTGGCAGAAGAGACCGTTGCACTCCCCAGCTGCAGCACCAGTTCAAAGGGATTCACTGTACCCACCTGCAATGACACACAGCATGACAGACAGCACATGGTTTCCCTGGCAATCACAGAAAAACTCTGCAGGGCCATATTTACACAACTTCATGGTAGTGCGTTATGTAATAACCTTATATGATAATAACTCCCCTATCTTACAAGGTTAGGGTCTATTCCATTTAACCTCCAGTCAATTCATTACAGAGAAATCCCATTTAAATAATATAAATCACATTTATTACATCAAATATCAAACTCCATGGCGAGTCATATTATGCAAATGCTGTCAGCGACCCTGGATTGGAATTGGTGACTATGCAATGTGTTTTTATCTGCTATTAGTTTATCTTATCACTGTTTGTCTGAAGCTGTAGCTTGCATTATGTACTTTCCATACAGTTTATTACTGCATGAGATCATGATCAGGGCCCGTATCCACAAAGCATCTCAGAGTAGGAATGCTGATCTAGGGTCAGTTTAGCCTTTTAGATCATCATGAATAAGATTATATGGACAGATCCTAGATCAGCACTGCTACTCCGAGATGCTTTGTGGATACAGGCCCAGATCTGTTTGCCCCTTGAGTTCACTTGCAACAGACAGTCCAAAAGGTAGAGATATATAATAATCAACTAAACTAAACGAGAGTTAGGAGCGAACTAAATTAATTACCTGGTAACTAGCTTTGGGACACAACACCTTTAGTCTGTGTTTTGGTTGGACTCCCTGAGTTGTGCATCGTTCTGGTGGTTGGCAACGGAAAATAACCATACCACATTATAGCCGGCTTCACCCCAAAAAAATTCCTGTCAACAAACGCATATGTATAATCTCTAGGAACTCCACTTACCAGACATAAAGTGAAATGTGTCCCTCGCTATCAAATAAACATCTGAATCCAACTTTTGTCCAAACCGCATCATATTCCTGCTGTGTGAACAGTGGTAGATTTCGTGGTAGGAAGACTTGTGTGAAGTGCGTGGTCTATCTTGACAGGAATATGGTGCGGTTCGGACAAAAGTTGGATTCTGACATTTAGTTGATAGTGAGGGACACATTTCAATTGATGTCTGGTAAATAGAGGGTGGCTATTTTCCATTGCCAACCACCAGAACGATGCACAACTCAGGGAGTCCAACCAATACACAGACTACCGACGTTGTGTCCCAAAGCTAGTGGTAACCCTTTACTGAGAGACAACAGGTGTAATGCATTATGATGCGGTTATAATACTGTGTATAATGCATTGTAAAACAACCTAGATTAACTCTTAATCAGCCTCAGCCTCAGCCTCCTTAGGACCAAGGCTAAACTAAACACCCACAGCCTGAAGAATGTGTAGGGAGTATGAAAACATTCAAACTGTAGGAAATATGAACAAACCAAATATAGTCCTCAGTGTGTGTGTGTGTTTTGTGCTTGCGCTAATGTGTGTGTGGTTTCAGTGACCATGAGAGACCATGATAAGAAGACATTGAGACATTCCATTGGCTGACGGGAGGACATACATTCCTTCCTGGTTAAGGTTCCCAGCAGGGCTCTAACACAGCCTAGTTGTGACTGCAGCACATCTGCTTGACCTTGGTGTGTGTGTGTGTGTGTGTGTGTGTGTGTGTGTGTGTGTGTGTGTGTGTGTGTGTGTGTGTGTGTGTGTGTCGTGTGTGTGTAGGTACTAGGGGTCAATTTAGAATTCACAGTGGGAAGGTGTCAGTGGATGTGTCATGAACTTTATACAGACACACAGTGTGTCATGAATTTTATACACATTCATCATGACATTTATACACACACCCTGCAACCACATCCACCTCTAGAACTCAGAGTTTTATGACACATTAGGTGCAACTGTCTTGTTATTGGCGCAAACCTTGGGTTTCTTTACACTACATCCAGAAGGTACCCCGGGCGGTTGGAAAGTGAACTCCTCAGCAAACCTGGATTGGCTGAGGATGCTGGCCATCTCTCCATCCACCTCCACTACCTCATCCACCTGGGGGAGACACACACACACAATATTACTCACTGTGTATAACACACTCCTGTGGAAAACACACCTGGGCACAGATCTAGGATCAATATGATCCAAAATAACTTTTTGTCAAACTGTTACATCGAAATGTGTTCTCTGCTCTCAACTTTTGAGAGGAGCAAAGCTAACCTCCATTTGGCAGAAAAACACAAAACAGTATCTTGTACAAACCTTGAACGTGTACTGAGAGTCAAACTTCAGTCTCTCCTCAAAACCAGTGATGTTGCCATTGTATATGACCAGAGAGCCTTTGTAAGAGATTTTGGGGATCTTGAAGAGACGGTAGGTGGCAGAAACAAACTTGTAGTCACCTGTATTTCCAGAAGAAATAACGTTTTGAATAGTAAATCTTAAAAATGTGGGGTCCCATGTATCAATGCTATAAACCCAGTATGTTATAACAATGGTTAGAGCTGATAGAAACATTTCAGTCTCATGATTAATTAAGACCAGTCTGTCAGTCAACACATCTCACCTAGGATGGCCTCCAGTTCCTTGTTGTCCACGGTGATGACATTGGCCGTGACCAATCGCGGGGGGCTGAATCCCACCTCCTGAGCCAATCGCACTAGGTCCTCCCACCAAAGCGCTCCGCCTAAACACTCACCTAACGAGATAATTAACATCTACAGTGTACCTAGGTTATTAACAGTTGATGGTACTACAAATAGAAATAGTAGCTAGAACTAGTCTAAAGCAGTGTGAAATGTAATACAGAAGCTGGTTAGTAGACGTACGTACCCCACAGGACTTTGTGATTCTTGATCTCATCAGAGAGCTTGCTGCTGCTGTAGACATCACTGAAGTACAGCTCTCCTCCATCCTGACAACCAGAGAAAGTAACAAACATCTTTAGTATGCTAGCTTAGAAGAAGTGAAAGAAAGGGAAAGGAGGATACCTAGTCAGTTGTACAACAATGCATTCAACTGAAATGTGTCTTCCACATTTCAATGTTACCATGCAAGGACTTTCTTCCTTAATTACTTTTCACTGACACGTGTAAGTGACAGCATTTTACTTCTAAGGAATGGAACATGACATGAATCTCCCTTACAAGCTTTAAAGGTGCATTGAAGTGTTGTTGGTTGTAATGACCTGAATTCTACATGATTCAGTATAGCACACAGTGTACCTTTAGCACGCGGTAAGCATCACTCAATACTTTTCTCTTGTCCGGGGACAAATTCACCACACAGTTGGATCTGTCGCACAACAAAGGGGCAAATAATCAACCCTCACCGTACACTAATCACTATGATATTACTGTAAAAATGAAATGTAATCTTTCAAGGGTAAACAAACAAACAAACAAACAGACAAACAACAATGGCATCTTACATGATGATATCAAAGGAGTTCTCCTCGAGTCCAGCCTCCTTTAGAGCCTCGATGTAGCCCTGAACAAAGTCCACGTTGGGCTTCTCGTATCCAAACTCCTGCATGTGGTGGTCCACGTACTTTCTGGCCACCTCAAGCTATAAAGAAAAAAAACGGATGTGTTCCCAGGACCGAAATACAGCACTCAAAAACAAGAACAGAGTAGAAAAGGGCGATTTGGCTTGCACATACATAAACAAGCACCACACATTTACATACATTTTAGTCATTTAGCAGACGCTCTTATCCAGAGCGACTTACAGTTAGTGAGTGCATACATTATTTTATTTTTCATACTGGCCCCCCGTGGGAATCGAACCCACAACCCTGGCGTTGCAAACGCCATGCTCAACAACTGAGCTACATCCCTCCCCTACCCTGGACGACGCTGGGCCAATTGTGCGCCGCCCCATGGGTCTCCCGGTCGCGGCCGGCTACGACAGAGCCTGGATTTGAACCGGGATCTCTAGTGGCACAGCTAGCACTGCGATGCAGTGCCTTAGACCACTGCGCCACTCGGGAGTTACACTGCGCCAACAGTGTTGTGTTCAGCAATTGCCCATTATGATATTAAAATCGTTTTCATTGAATGGTCACCACCACACCGTTGTGTACCTGGTCCTCCGTCATGTCGATGCCCGTGACGTGGCCCTTCTCCCCTACCAGTTGGCTGAGCATATAGCAGTCTCTCCCACTGCCACTGCCCAGGTCCAGCAGCCTGCAGCCCTCCAGACACTCTGGGACCACCAGCCCACACCCATAGTACCTGACAGAACAACAGCAGGTCAAGGACTACATGGTGAGTGTATTGAATCAAGTGTAACAGTTTTTCATGGATGACTCAACAATCTTATCCTCAACGATCTTATCCTTAACAATCCACAGGCAAGCAGGCAGACAGACCGACAGAGACACACATGCCATTACAATGTGTGAAAATGACTATGAAACACTTATGTTATCAAAATGATGTCATTATATTGTATGTACAATGTTACAATAGTGAACCCACTTGGCTGTGACTTCAGGATGGATATTCTTCAGAGCCTTGAGGATGACAGCTGGGATGGGCTGAGACGGGGCTAAGCAGGCATTACTCTTCAGGTCAGACGTCTTATTCAGGATCTTCCCATAGTAGTCCTGAGGGAAGGTTAAAAATACCTATTGTATCAAGATTTATTTAGAAAGTCTTCGACATTTTTACTTGGCTGCATCTCATTCCATGATCATCAATTTGAGGTTAATGTTCAACTTAATTAATTCAATTATCAGTAGCCATTAGCATACTGCCTGGACATACCGTAATGGAATGTACAAAACATTAGGAACACCTTCCTAATATTGAGTTGCACCCCCTTTTGCCCTCAGAACAGCCTCAATTCGTCGGAGCATGGACTCTACAAGGTGTCGAAACCATTCCACAGGGACGCTGGCCCATGTTGACTCCAATTCTTCCCACAGTTGTGTCAAGTTGGATGGATGTCCTTTGGGTGGTGGACCATTCTTGATACACGGGAAACTGTTGAGCGTGAAAAACCCAGCAGCGTTGCAGTTTTTGACACACTCAAACCGGTGTGCTTGGCACCTACTACCATACCCCTTTCAAAGGCACTTAAATCTTTTGTCTTGCCCATTCACCCTCTGAATGGCACACATAAACAATCCATGTCTCAATTGTCTCAAGGCTTAAAAATCCTTCTTTAACCTGTCTCCTCCCCTTCAGCTACACTGATTTAAGTGGATTTAACAAGTGACAGCAATAAAGGATCATAGCTTTTACCTGGATTCACTTGGTCAGTCTATGTCATGGAAAGAGCAGGTGATCCTAATGTTTTGTACACTCAGTGTACAAACCTACTCTAGTAGTCAGTAATGGGCTACAAATATATGTAAAATGTACTAACAAAATGATACTTTAACTTTGTGATACCTTGACATCCAAATGAATCACTGAATCAACGAAGCAGCCTTTCCCACATTCCCTAAAAAAATGTAAGACATGTAATTTAGCTATAGCTAAATTAACGGAATATAAACAGCCAATAAAAATGCATCAAATCATTGAAAGACAATATTTTCACAACAGAAAAAAACCTGGTCAAGACAAACATGTCTAACAAGACCTTGTTACAGTAACCTGCAAGTATATTGTAACGCTAGGCTATTGTAACGATGTCGCTATTGTACCAAGTCGTGGGAAACAGTTCCGTATTTCACTTTTCACAATCTGAAACATTGTAGCACATACTAGCTGGATTGATAGTGACAAAAAAATCTACAACTGACACTCGTGGAAGCTTACCCGTGTTCTTTCTTGCATTCAGCCATCGTGGTCCAATAGTCTAATAAAATTCTAATAAAATAACCTTTGGAATCAATGTTAATTTTCAATGATCTGTCATAACATATTTTTTACTTCCTGGTTCTCTGTACCGCCCCCTATACCTTCAAATTAAATGTCTCTCTTTCAAAATAAAATGTTAAAACTGGTTTAATGAAGGAAATTATACATTAGTTACAGATAATATACACTGCTCAAAAAAATTAAGGGAACACTAAAATAACACATCCTAGATCTGAATGAATGAAATAATCTTATTAAATACTTTTTTCTTTACATAGTTGAATGTGCTGACAACAAAATCACACAAAAATTATCAATGGAAATCAAATGTATCAACCCATGGAAGTCTGGATTTGGAGTCACCCTCAAAATTAAAGTGGAAAACCACACTACAGGCTGATCCAACTTTGATGTAATGTCCTTAAAACAAGTAAACATGAGGCTCAGTAGTGTGTGTGGCCTCCACGTGCCTGTATGACCTCCCTACAACGCCTGGGCATGCTCCTGATGAGGTGGCGGATGGTCTCCTGAGGGATCTCCTCCCAGACCTGGACTAAAGCATCCGCCAACTCCTGGACAGTCTGTGGTGCAACGTGGCGTTGGTGGATGGAGCGAGACATGATGTCCCAGATGTGCTCAATTGGATTCAGGTCTGGGGAACGGGCAGGCCAGTCCATAGCATCAATGCCTTCCTCTTGCAGGAACTGCTGACACACTCCAGCCACATGAGGTCTAGCATTGTCTTGCATTAGGAGGAACCCAGGGCCAACCGCACCAGCATATAGTCTCACAAGGGGTCTGAGGATCTCATCTCGGTACCTAATGGCAGTCAGGCTACCTCTGGCGAGCACATGGAGGGCTGTGCGGCCCCCCAAAGAAATGCCACCCCACACCATGACCGCCAAACCGGTCATGCTGGAGGATGTTGCAGGCAGCAGAACGTTCTCCACGGCGTCTCCAGACTCTGTCACGTCTGTCACATGTGCTCAGTGTGAACCTGCTTTCATCTGTGAAGAGCACAGGGCGCCAGTGGCGAATTTGCCAATCTTGGTGTTCTCTGGCAAATGCCAAACGTCCTGCACGGTGTTGGGCTGTAAGCTCAACCCCCACCTGTGGACGTCGGGCCCTCATACCACCCTCATGGAGTCTGTTTCTGACCGTTTGAGCAGACACATGCACATTTGTGGCCTGCTGGAGGTCATTTTGCAGGGCTCTGGCAGTGCTCCTCCTGCTCCTCCTTGCACAAAGGTGGAGGTAGCAGTCCTGCTGCTGGGTTGTTGCCCTCCTACGGCCTCCTCCACGTCTCCTGATGTACTGGCCTGTCTCCTGGTAGCGCCTCCATGCTCTGGACACTACACTGACAGACACAGCAAACCTTCTTGCCACAGCTCGCATTGATGTGCCATCCTGGATGAGCTGCACTACCTGAGCCACTTGTGTGGGTTGTAGACTCCGTCTCATGCTACCACTAGAGTGAAAGCACCGCCAGCATTCAAACGTGACCAAAACATCAGCCAGGAAGCATAGGAACTGAGAAGTGGTCTGTGGTCACCACCTGCAAAACCAGTCCTTTATTGGGGGTGTCTTGCTAATTGCCTATAATTTCCACCTGTTGTCTAGGACAGCATGTGAAATGTATTGTCAATCAGTGTTGCTTCCTAAGTGGACAGTTTGATTTCACAGAAGTGTGATTGACTTGGAGTTACATTGTGTTGTTTAAGTGTTCCCTTTATTTTTTTGAGCAGTGTATTATTTCTTATAGCACTGATTTTCAACTCACCTTACCTCGTCCATTTGATTAAAATGCAGCTTTCAATCATTTATCAATTCAGCATGTGTGGAACACAAATAAAGAACACAACATTACAAAAAAAGTATTTCTGGTTTACATTTATTGAACGTGTCAATTTCGCTGCTGTAATAAAATGGCTTAAGAACGAACGACAGAAAATGTGCACAACCACCTTACATCCCCGTGTGGAAACAGAATAATATCTTTGGCATGATGTCCATTATTCACAATACAATATTGTCACATCATTCAATAGGTCATTTAATCTGTGCATTGAGTTAAATGTATCTTCACCTTCACACTCCTTTGATTTCGGGAGATTTAAATGTTTCAAGAGTATAACAATTCTTTACTCAACAAAACAATAGTAAGTTATTTATTAAAATAAAATATAAATTAAATCACTCAATAACTAAAAAGCTAATGATTGCAGACTGACATTTTGGTCTGAGATGTAAAAGTAGTTGGTTTGGTTCATAAATGTATTGTAGAATATTATAATACACAATTTGCCAGTAAGTGGATCAAAAGCTTTACAATTTTATTACGTGAGTTGACAAAGACATCCGTTCGAAATGCAGAATAGTTTACCTTTGTTGTACCACAATTATAGAATATTCTATTTTTTTATACAAAATGCATAATAGGGCTATATAAAGCATTTACGATAGCTTGGTTCTCGTAACTAAACTATGTTTTTTTGGTACCCGTTTTCTCCTACGGACCTGTAAGTTTCACTAATGCACAATCTTTGCGAGCTACTGCAAACGTGACAGTTTCTCAGAGATGCACAATACCATATCTCTGAGAAGAACCAATCACGTCCTTGATAGAGATCCATCCATGTAGAATTCACCTCAACGACACATTAGAAAACCCTCCTTTACAAAACAAACAGTAACTGATTCAATGTAAAATAAAAATCAGAGAAAAAAAAAAGACTGGATTCGTGGATACAACTTCTTTTATGTTGGATTAATTTTTTTACATCATTTCTATATCTCCATTATTAGAGTTACATATATTTATGGGCAAAATTAAATTAAAAGAATTGCGTCACACGAAACGTGTTAATGCACTTGTGTGTCTCTGTGACAATAGGGTTGTAGGAGAGTAAAAAACCATAAGGCTATATGGTTCTCTTCAAAAAGCACTTAGAAGCTTAACGTCTTACACAAACAGTAACATTCACCTGCAGTGTTTTGTGTCAGGCTCTTCCTGTACAGTACACTCCGAGTCAGTATTCATGTCATATGAATGAATTCCCCTTGACAATGCTCACAAATTGGGGAAAACAAACATTCTTTCCCATTGACCCTCACTGTAAAAGAGCCAACTTTGTAGTACATTTTTAGTTATACAATGTAACTAGTTCAAAAATCCTGACCTACGGTTCGCAATGCTCCCACGTAGGGAAATGGAGCCTGCGAGAAGAGCCCTGTGGCTTCAGGCTAATCGGTGTGGAAGAGTGGGAAATTGTAGGCTACTAAGTAGGCTACACGTAGCTACGTGCGTGGAAAATATTTTATCACAGGTAAGACATTTAACTTGTTTAGTACAGTCTGTTTGGAACTCCACTCACTACTTGTAGCTGTATAGTCCGTTTGTTTGCGTTGTTGGTCTTGGCTAGCTTAATGTTCTGGTTCAGGACTCTCCAACCCTGTTCCTGGAGAGCTACCGTCCTGTAGGTTTTCACTCCAACCCTAATCTAGCACACCTGATTCTAAAAATCAGCTGTTTATAAACTGAATCAGATTAGTTACAACTAGGGTTGGAGTGAAAACCTACATGAGGGTAGCTCTCCAGGAAAAGGGTTGTAGTCCTGTTCTGGTTGGTAGCTAGCTAGCTAGCACTCACTCATGTGGTTAACATCAGCGCCGTCATGAAAATGGGGAAGCCCCTACAACGTTATGTTTTTCTAAGTAGTGAGAATGCTCGGGAGCAGGCAATGTTGAAAAGTAATCTTTACACGTTGTACTTTTCTTAAAATGTAGTTTTGTAATTGACTAAAACAAACAGACAAGAAATGTGCTTTTGGAAAAAGGTCAAGTTTTTGCTGGGCGCCAATGGGGTAACCAAAGTAACCATGGGTTGTTTTCCCCACAGGCAGGCAGGGCCACAACGTTTTATTTCATAACGACTGGGACTATCAAATTGCATAAGCACACATCATCACCATGACGATCCACACTGCACTGCTTTAACAATGTTCCTGTACTGCTTCAGTGTATTTGTCCAGGATGTTCCTTCCTGTGAACAGACACAGGAAGTAGCTGTGATGATTTCCATTAGCTTGGTACACTGAGCATAGGAGTTGGCAAGACAGCACAAATTGATCTGAGACCAGGCTAGAGTTGCACCAGTGTGTACTTGACTATACTGCATTCGCACCAAACATCGGGTCAGCAACCACTGACCAAAGTATCAATCTCCTCCAGCTTGCATAAGTCTTAACACGGTCTCCTTTCAACTCCTCTTGGTAAAGACCGACAAAGGAGGACATTTATGCCGTTAGCAGTCTGTAAGTAGGTTGGTGATAGGCCAACCTATCCTCCTGTCTCCTTGTACATTGCAGTTAAGGCCACCATTACAGTATGCCAAAGGGGCTTTAGTTATCAACATCAGGCTTTTAAGTCCAGACTCTGGGATAAAATACAACTTCCTACTCGTCACACACACATGATCTCAGACAGTCACACACACACACACACACATTAAAGTCTTGACTCCCACTCCTGGTTCTCTCTCCCTCCTCTGTGAAGATGTGCTTTAGCTTAGCGTAGCTCAGCCCTGGGGCTCTGTGCTGTTGCCATGGTGAGGGGACCCCTCAAGCTCGTTGATGGTGTGGAGGAGCAGGCACACCGGGGCGTGGGGGGGTTGCGTCATGGCGGGTGGTGGCGGGGAGGTGGACGCTGTCGCCGACCCGCACTCCGACCTACTCTCGGGTCCATCCAGGGCTAGGGCCTGCTCCTCTTCCAATCCCGGAGCAGGGTGACCGCACCCGTCGCAGAAGTCCCCTTCTTCCTGCTCCTCAACCTCCTCCCCCAGTAGGCTATCCTTCTCCCTCAGCTCCTTGCCCTCCTGGCTTCCAATACTGGTACTACCACCACGGTCGCAAACGCACACCTCGATACCCGAGTCACCCGTGAATCGGCGCCGCCTTCCGAGGGCCCCCCTATTATCTTTGTCCTCCTGGGCACCGCTCTCGGACCCCCCTAGGTCCCCGAGTAACAGAGGCTCCTTGCAACTCTTCTCTGGGCTTGTAGGCTCCTCTGTAGAGGCCTCCTGGGGACCTAGCCCTGGTCCACCATCCTGGGGCTCCTGAGGCTTACTGTCTGCCTTGTGTCTGTTGTAGCCAATGGTGGGAGCCCCAATGTGGTGGGGCTCTTCCAGGCTCGGCCTGGAGCAGAGTGTGTCGGACACTGGGGGGACCGGAGTGGTCTGGATGGTCGGGCAGTGTCCCAGTCCCAGGCCGTCCTGTGGGTCAGTGGTCAGGGGGCTGACTGTATGGAAGACACTGTAGGGAGGGGGAGGGGTGGAAGGGCGGTTCACCACCTCCTCGTAGTCAGGTAGGAGGGAATTTGGAAGAAACCCTGGAAGTGAAGAAGAGAGGGATACAAAAAGGACAATTAGGATGAACTGAAAATGATTACAAGGAAAACATGTTGCAATGTTGGCATAGAACCAAGACCTGGCGGTAAAGGTTTCCTGTAATCTGGGGCATGAAACAGGGCTGAGCGTCGTCTGACACTAAAATGAAACCGCGACTCCTAGTTCAAACAAAGGACTGGAGTTGAGTCAAGGTAGCACTGCCAGGCAGTGACAAACCTCTCAGTTTGATGCAACAATTGCAATTGAGAAATATCCGCCCTAGCTAAGAGGAATGACCACAAAAATGTATCCAAGGTGCAATGTTTGAGTAAACTTCTGCACTGGGGAATAACAATGCAATGTAGTCAGACAGAAAGGCCGAAGGAGAGAACTACTCTGAGACTGAAGTCGAGTATATGTGAAGCTGTAGTGCTCTCATGTTTTATTGCGCCACGGCAACGATGGGACTGAAATAGAAGGGCATTGCGCAATAATGCCATGTTGTTGACCACTACCAGTCTGATGCGGTGCATATCTGCGGCTCCTCTTACGCACTATCACACCATGCCATGGTTAATATGGGCAGGACACAATAATGCAATATGACGGTAACGACATCAATGATGGAACTCTTACTGAAGTAGAATGGAACAGAGGTGTAGTTGTGCGCCTCGCGGTAGGCGATGAGGTTGATCTCGTGCTGGCGCTGCTGCTGCTGCAGCCGGTGCTTGGTGCGCCGGTGGTGACACACGCAGCAGCAGCTCAGGATGAAGATGATGACCCACACCAGCCAGAACCCTGCCGGAGACAGAGACACAGTAGAAAGACTGTGAAACATAGACACATGTTAATACGTGTTATTCGTATCTCTATGGTGAGACTACTGTAAATGTACTGCTAAATGTACTGTGAAGGTACTGCTGAATGGAAGGAGTGACAAATTGTTTTTGAAAGCAACAGAGAGCTACAGTACATAACTACACAGTGAGACAGATACAGTTACAAGACTGAAAAACAACAGTAAAAATCGAAGTGCCTTTACAGCTAATGCCAGTAGTGACAAAGTGGTAGTGAACGCAACAGAGAGATATACTGCACCACTACAAAGTAACAACGTGGAGGTAGAGCCATAGATATTGGCCAACTACCCTCCAGGTTGTTCCATAGCAAGAATGTTACTGCTTTGGAACGTTTGGTACCAACAGTGTACCACGGTGTCAATTGGTATTCTACACCCCAATCGGAGTTCACAGTTCATGTTGTAGCTCATTCATCAACAACAACACAGAGATATGCAGAGGACCTATCTCCTGGGACAGGGAGAGGAGGCGGATGAGGGCTGTCCTGTCCTAGTACAGTAAATAAGCTTCAAAGGAATGTTAGAACTGACCTGTCTAGAAAGAATAAATGCTGTGTGTGTGTTCAGAACATGTACTGTATGTTCAGAACATGTACTGTATGTTCAGAACATGCATGTTCACGTGTACGTGTGTGCACCAACTAAGTCGCTCTGGAAAAGAGTGTCTGCTAAATGACTCAAATGTCAAATGTAAATGTGTTTGAGAGCAGGAGAGTGAAAGTGAGAGGTAGAGAGCAAGTGAGAGAGCTTGTGTGTGTGATAGTGTAGAGAGAGAGAGTCCTTACACCAGAGCTCATAGTAGTAACTGCAGCACTGTGTCTCCCCACAGCAGTGTCCTGACTCACAGACGTAGCTCTGGTTGTTCAGCCCCTCACAGTGCAGTAGGCTCTGGAAGACAACACAAGAGAAGAGACAAGTCAATAACAGGAGTGTAAAACAGTATATCCACCACCTGGGTTTTGTTCATTGAGTCACAACGTAGCGAAACCTTTGCGACGGACAACGGAAATTAGCGTTTCTTATCGGACAAGCCCAGGTAGTCTCTCGCTGTTTCAGTCTGTTTTCTTCCGTTCGGTGCCTAGTGAATATGACCCAGCATCCGCCGCTCACAGCACACCTGCTCAAATATTGACCTTTTCATTTTTTGCTCCTCATCATCTCATTAAAAGGTGCTACTCCTAGAATTTCTCCCCCGTGTGGAAGCTTGGTGTATTGCTACGGCACTAGGCTGTGGAAGCTAGGTGTATTGCTACGGCACTAGGCTGTGGAAGCTAGGTGTATTGCTACGGCACTAGGCTGTGGAAGCTAGGTGTATTGCTACGGCACTAGGCTGTGGAAGCTAGGTGTATTGCTACGGCACTAGGCTGTGGAAGCTAGGTGTATTGCTACGGCACTAGGCTGTGGAAGCTAGGTGTATTGCTACGGCACTAGGCTGTGGAAGCTAGGTGTATTGCTACGGCACTAGGCTGTGGAAGCTAGGTGTATTGCTATGGCACTAGGCAGCATTCAAAACAAAATCTCCCCCTCATCCCATTTCCCTGTAACATGGCGGAGACTCGCGCTTGAGCCTTTTACTTTCGGTTTTGGTCCACCAGCTTCAAACAGCTGGAAAAACTATACTGAATTATATAAAACGCAACATGCAAAAATGTCACAGATTTTACTGAGTTACAGTTCATATAAGGAAATCAGTCAATTAAAATAAATTCATTAGGCCCTAATCTATGGATTTCACATGACTGGGAATACAGATATGCATCTGTTGGTCACAGATACCTTTAAAAAAAGGTTGGGACTGGATCAGAAAACCAGTCAGTGTCTGCTGTGTGTGACCACCATTTGCCTCATGCAGTGCGACATCTCCTTCGCATAGAGTTGATCAGGCTGTTGATTGCGGCCAGTGGAATGTTGTCCAACTCCTCTTCAATAGCTGTGCGAAGTTGCTGCATATTGGCGGGAACTGGAACAAGCTGTCGTACACGTCTATCCAGAGCATCCCAAACATGCTCAATGGGTGACATGTCTGGTGAGTATGCAGGCCATGAAAGAACTGGAACATTTTTAGCTTCCAGGAATTGTGTACAGATCCTTGCGACATGGGGCCGTGTATTATCATGCTGAAACATGAGGTGATGGCAGCAGATGAATGGCACGACAATGGGCCTCAGGATCCCATCACGGTTTCATTTAAATTGCCATCGATAAAATGCAATTGTGTTCGCTGTCCGTAGCTTATGCCTGCCCATACCATAACCCCACCGCCACCATGGGGAACCCACAGGACTCTATACACGTGGTCTGCGGTTGTGAGGCCAGTTGGACATCTGTGGCATTGTGTTGTGTGACAAAACTGCATATTTTACAGTGGCCTTTTATTGTCCCCAGCACAAGGTGCACCTGTGTAATGATCACGCTGTTTAAATCAGCTTCTTGATATGCCACACCTGTCAGGTGGATGGATTATCTTGTCAAAGGAGAAATGCTCACTAACAGGGATGTAAACAAATTTGTGCACAAAATGCTAGAGAAATACGCTTTTTTGCGTATGGAACATTTCTGGGATATTTTATTTCAGCTCACAAAACATGGGACCAACACTTCACATGTTGTGTTTATATTTTTGTTCAGTGTATATATTTTGTTGTTGAAATTATATTTCACAGCGATTTAAAATGGTACAATGATTCCCTACACTTTTCCGTGCTTGTTTTCTCACAAACTGAAATTGAGTGAACAGTGTAGAATTTTAGCAACCAGGAAATGAGTGATTTCTACATTGGCCACTTCACTCCATTTCCACTGACTCCAACACAGTCACAAAGTCAAAACAGCTTTCCCATTTTGACAACAGATGTCACTCCGCGGGAGAAATCAATGGGCGAATATCACAGCCAATCACAACACTGGCGGGTAAGTAATACTGTGAAACACTATCATTCCACTATTACTGCAGATATATTATGGACATTTTCTGAAATTACAATGCAAAAATATAAATACATTCTATATGTAGCACCTTTAACTCATGATAGTATTATGGAACATTGACTGACGCATCAACTATAAGATCACAACATCACATCATACAGCAGTTTAGCTATTCCACGTCAATATTCTACAAATGTCTATCTTTGCAGAAATGACTCAGGGGATTAGGCCTAGGTCACTTGAGTCCTACATTCTTACAGATCCTGTAACTGTATGGGACCTGAATAACAAATATAAAATATATTAATCAAATAACTGATTAAAAACTAGTTAGTATAGCCTATAGGCTATATCAAGACGTACAGACAGTGGACAGGCTAGGTCACTTTATCAGCACTAACAGATACTGTACCTGACGTGAGTAAAACAAAAAAATGAAATAAGTCAATAAAAAAACGGATCAATAACTGATTACTAGTATTCAATGTAGCCTATAGGGTCTGGAAGAACTAGGTCCAGACATAAATGATAGTATTAAACTACTCAATCATCCTCTTATACAGGGGTGCTAAGCTGCTAGAATGTCCACGGCTCAGATTTCCTCATCACTTATCATTCATTACTTGGATTATAATGCGGATCACCTGGGCATGCTCCACAAGCTGTAGACTGGGGACCCTAGTAACCTTAGCATGTTATAGAGGCAGTACAAAATACCACATTCAATACAACAGAGTGGACAGACATGGCCCACCCTGGAACAAACGCACCAAGTTAGCCTAGTCAAGAGAAACACAATGTACAGACACAAGCTGCTTCTGTTCGCGCAGATGATGGCCTAGAAAGTGTCTCCAGTCAAACAGGAACTAGCCTGTCAGCGTACATCCAAAACTTTTAACCTGATAGATCAAAGACACACTTAATCATTGTCAATACAGATGTTATCATTAAACCAATCCGTTTCTACTTTCCATGGGGACAGCAGGAATAGCCATTGATAACCAGACAAGGAAGAGAGCCAAGGAAGTCTAATCAAAAACTGCTTCAGATGATATATTGATTTAGCAGGCAACCCCCTACCAGGCTACACATTCTCTTCAAGATTAGATTATGGATTCAATCCTGAGGAGCAAGGTTAGCCAAGGTTTTCTATAGATTACCAGTTTCCTTTCCAGCTGGAGAGGCATAGCGGTCCAAAATCCCAAAATCCCAAGGAACGCAAGTCCTTTCAACTCAAGGGTCATTATCCTTCCAGTCCACAGATGGAAAAAAAGAGCACACACAGACACACACACACACCAAGCAAAATAGGGGACAAGGATTGCTCTACAGAAATGTCCAAGCAGCAGTGGGGTGTGAGCTGCCAGCCAGAGTAGAGGACTGCATGGCAATGAAGTGGAGCTCCCTCTGTATTCAAAACGGCAGGTGGAGTGTGTGTGTCCGAGGGAGGCCAGTTAGTAACATAGGAATTGTGAAACCCAGCCACAGATCAACTTCACACACTAGCCTATGCGCTTCCACTAGACAAGCCTGGAGCATTTCTGCAGTGTGTATCTTTTTAACAACCGCCCACAAATTGTTTACACCATACAACTACATTGTATGACAAGGAATAAGCGCATCACTAGAGAATGGGTTAAAGCTGAAAACTGCAGAGAAACTAGGCTACTGTTTGGTTTGGACATTTTCAGTTCTGAAATAAATTACATTTAGGAGATTACACAATAGTCTAGGGTCAGAGATCTTTGGCTTTAGAGGAGATCAAGAACTCCCTGGCTCCCAGCCTTGGGGCTGTTGTCGAGTGCAAAGATATAACCATTAGGCCTAGGGTTACTTGTTGTTGTACTTGTGCTAGGATGTTGTATCCAGTCCAGTTAGCATGATAGGCTAGGCCTAGAAACAAAACAAACTAAAGCCAAATCCATGTAAGAATACTATTCAGAGATGAAAAAGCTTAAGAGATGAAAAAGCCTAGCTTAAGAGATGAAAAAGCCTAGCTTAAGAGATGAAAAAGCCTAGTTTAAGAGATTAAAAAGCCTATCTTAAGAGATTAAAATAGTTAATAGTTAAGAGATGAAAAAGCCTAGGTTAAGAGATGAAAAAGCCTAGCTTAAGAGATGAAAAAGCCTAGTTTAAGAGATTAAAATAGCTAATAGTTAAGAGATGAAAAAGCCTAGGTTAAGAGATGAAGAGTTACGTTTTTTTTGCCGTCTGAATTTTCCATCGCCTAGGAGACATATCAGACAAGACATTGAGACATTGACCCAACAAAGAATGTCGACAGACAAGATTCCTCAGTCTCACGGCCTTCAACAACAGGCTGCCGCTGAATGGAACAACCGTCCCTTCTCGTACTCCAGTAGAAGATTATGGACGGGTGGATTGTGTTACTAACTGAGCCAGAACCCACAGGCATATTAGAGATGAATTAAAACGTAAATCGACCATAATGAGAAGCTGCTGAAACGACCAGACATACAAGAACAGTCCGGTGTCACTGCTTGACTATCAGAATTGTTTTTCTCTTGGACAGCTGCTAAAAAGTGGCTAAGCGGATTCTTGACCGCGTTCATATGATATAGCATTGGATCTGGCATGAAGATGCACAAAGAATGCCATACTGACAGACCATTGATGCTGTATACTAGTGTCTAAGCTAAATTATTTATGGAGGATCTCTACTTTTTCATGCAAAGAAGCATGTTAGTTTCAAATTCTTAGTAGGCCCATCGCTAAGAACTACAAAATGCCTTGAATGAAAAATAAACTCCAACTGTCTCTTTCTTAGGCCTGCAATATAATCATGGATTGCTCTTGTAAAGTACATGACAGGCAAAGAAGTATCAACCAGCAAAGCAATCTTTTGCACTCTCACAAATTGCATACAGGGTTCGATACTGCGACCAAAACAACTGGTGATTTTTTTTAAACCCGGTAACGTTAGTATTAGGTTCACTATTTTTTTAATCATCATGATTTATTCCAACAGTAATGTGCAATTGACTGAAAATAAAGTAACTTTTTGAAGAGGCAACAACGGCACGGGAATGCCCCAGTCTGTGTGTGTGTCAGGGCTCGACATACAGAGGAGGTTTAGGAAACCCTCATCAGTGGCCTGCTTGGGCCAGTGATAAAAAAAAAAGAATAATGCTATTTTTAATCTAGGCTATATAATTGATTAAAAAATAGATGAATTCCCGAAGCTGTTCGTTCGTTCGTTATGTTGATTATTTACCACACACGCGCTGCACACATATAGCCAATAGCAGGGCTGCCCAACCCTCTTCCTGGTGATCTACATTTTACATTTTAGTCATTTAGCTCTTATCCAGAGCGACTTACAGTTAGTGAGTGCATACATTTTCCATACTGTCCTGTAGGTTCAGTCCAACCCTAATTTAGCGTATCTGATTCAGCTAGTTAAGGTCTTGTTGAGCAGCTAATAAGTAGAATCAGGTGTGTTAAATTAGGGTTGGACTGAAAACCCACAGGACGGTAGCTCTCCAGGAAGAGGGTTGGGCAGCCCTGGCCTATAGTATAGATCATCCTATTTTGCAGATTCAATACTGACACAGTGCTGACTGGCAAGAAGAATGTACAGCAACAGCGCTCTAGAAGAGATATGTTCTGCAGAAGTTCAAGGTTGGACAGTCAATGCTGAACAAAACAGGGGAGACAACAAAAATAACATTCTTGACCACCACACACATTCAGCACTAGTTCTCAAAGAGAAAAGAGGACATGCTCTGGGAACTAGCCCATTTGTGGTTGATGGTACGCCAACAATACTCCCACTTGAAGAGTAACCACCTTGCAAGAGATCTGAAGTCTTGTCTTTGCAGACAGATATTAGGCTACACATCTAAGCTGTAGCACAGAGGGCTAATGCAGTCTTGAAATGCAATGCACGGACAACCTGGGTTTGATATCTGGTCAGTTAGCCAAGGCCTACACATTTTGGGGGGGGGTTGAACAATTAGGGTGACTGATGTAGGTTTAGGCCAAAACCAAGTAGGACAATGCAATCAATGTATTGAGTCACTCAATATTTCTCTCAAACAGAACTTATTGACATATCCACAGGTTAAACAAGACACTGGGATTAACCTTGGCTCCTCCACTCAGCAACTGGTGACCATATTCAGTCACCTGGAACTAAGGCAAGATGCTAGATCCAAATTGAAACTAAGTCTCAATGATGTAGCAGCAAATGGGGAGATAGCTCAGATATCTGTGAGGGGCTGTAGATGCAAACAACACAAAACTTTGCAGACGAGCCCCTTTCCTAGAAATAAAGAAAAACATTGTCAAATTAACTTTAGACTTGTGGGTGATAACTCACAAAACAGGACCATGATTTTGATTTTCACAAAATGTTGTCCTCTGTAGCTCAGCTGGTAGAGCACGGCGCTTGTAACGCCAAGGTAGTGGGTTCAATCCCCGGGACCACCCATACACAAAAATGTATGCACGCATGACTGTAAGTCGCTTTGGATAAAAGCGTCTGCTAAATGGCATATTATTATATTATTATTATTATTATGCATAGAAGGGTCCTTTAGAGAAAGGATTGTTGACATAGATGTGTACACAAAACATTAAGAACACTTTCCATGACTGACTGACCAGGTGAATCCAGCTGAAAGCTATGATCCCTTATTGATGTCACTTGTTAAATCAACTTCAAATCAGTGTAGATGAAGGGGAGGAGACGGGTTAAAGGATTTTTAAGCCTTGACACAATTGAGACATGGATTGTGTATGTGTGACATTCAGAGGGTGAATGGGCAAGACAAAATATTTAAGTGCCCTTGAACAGGGTATGGTAGTAGATGCCAGGCGCACCGGTTTGTGTCAAGAACTGCAACGCTGCTGGGTTTTTCTCACTCAACAGTTTCCTGTGTGTATCACACAGTGGTCCTCTGTAGCTCAGCTGGTAGAGCACGGCGCTTGTAACGCCAAGGTAGTGGGTTCGATCCCCGGGACCACCCATACACAAAAATGTATGCACGCATGACTGTAAGTCGCTTTGGATAAAAGCGTCTGCTAAAAGGCATATTATATTATTATATTATGTATCAAGAAGGCCATCCAGACAACTTGACAACTGTTGGAAGGATTTGCTGTCAACATGGGCCAGCATCCCTGTGGAACGCTTGACACGTTGTAGATTCCATGCCCCAACGAACTGAGGCTGTTCTGAGCGCAAAGGAGGTGGGGTACGTAACTCAATATTAGGAAGGTGTTATATTTTGTAACCTCAGTGTATATTTGACATTTGTATCTTAAAGCATAATTGAGAAATAATTAATTGAAGTTGGAACATTTGTGACATTTTGGCATTACCCAGGCCTTCTTTAAGACTCCATAATGTTTAATCTGTACTACAAAGGAAAAATTGGTGTCATAAAGCTTTACTGCCTGCTCTGTAATATGAGTGGTATTTTAACTGTAAGTCGCTCTGGATAAGAGCGTCTGCTAAATGACTAAAATGTAAATGTAATGTTAATTTCAATACCAATTCTCACATTATATGAATATTGAAGAAAAAAAACATGAATATTGAATATTTTTTGGGTCAAATGTCAGTTGTGAGAATGTCCCAAAAGGAGGACTGTGATTGATATAGTATGCAATTTATTTGCATAACTTCAATAACTTTACTTGTAGTAATAGTTATCTGAACCTTTTGCAGGGATATCTGTCATTATCTAATGATAACAAAATACATACAATGCTCTTGTATGAGGGGGCACTTTGTGTGTCATGACATGGAATGAATTTATGGCAGGTTCAAAACAACTGGGAACTCAAACATTTCCAACTTCAGTGTGTTCAAGACAACTGGGAACTAAAACAAAACGAGATCCGACTGGGAAAAATAGTTTTGAACGATCATTCAACTCCGCATCTTTCTAGAACTCCGCCTTTCCGACCTGAAGCTCATGATTTGACCTCGTCCCCCCTCCCAGTCAACAACTTCCGTGTATTCTTTATAACAAAGTGAATGACAGTATAGACAGGTTGATTGTTTAGCGACAAAACCGACGCGTGCGCAACTATGGGGCAAAACAGACGGGGTTGGCTTAGATTGTTGACAACATGTAAACTATATTTTGTCTCAATGTTTATTGTAAAAAAATGCATTTGCACAATGAGCACTTGTTGTCTCGCAAACATATCGTTACAGTTGTTGGTTAGCTAGCTAGCAATTTTTTTTTTTTTTACATTTACCATTGACATGAAATCAGTCAAAACACCTCAACACAAGACACGGTATAAAGAACAAGATAAAATTAGCTGAAACGAGACAAATATGATTCCTCACTCACATGGCAGCTTCTTGTGATTGGTTGGATTCGATTATGCTGAGCCGCGGGGCACCGGTCTATGGCCGGTGACGTGAACGGATAAACGTTGAGGGAGGAGCTCCATCTCAAATCGAACAGTAATCTGCGCCGCTCGGGCATGTTGTAAACAAGGCAGCATGGTACATCGTCCAGAAACATACAACATATCTTTTCCTGAAAATATCTGTTTGAATTTTCAAACTAGTTTTCATTGGAAAGGCAGATAAAGCTTTTATCAAAAGCGATCTCTTTTACATGTTAAAACACAATCCTACTCACGCGCTTAATTACATCACTTTTGTTTTGAGCCGACTTCACAGCGGGCTTTGAATGGGGCACCTGGCTCATTCCCGGGAGCCAGTCCGGTTCCAAAACTAATACAATCAACTTTCACATGATGCAAAACCGAATCCCCTCATTCTTGCTAGCTAACTGACTGTTCTTGAATCATAACGCAGAGTCCGGCCACATCGATGCACTCGCATCATTTTAGTGACGTCAGCCAACCCGTTTATAGACAGCACTTACAAATGCAGTTTCAGTTTCAATGCAGATATACAACAAAACAAACTAATCAATGTTTTGAATAAGACATCTACTGACTTGTTGGCTAGTACGATGATAATGCTGTGCTAGTACGTGGCGAGATATTTGATAACTGTCAACCATTTAATTAGACAGCTGTCATTGGGTGCGGCTAGAAAAGTTTGTTAACTAACGTTATTAACGTTAGTGACTAACAGTAGCCATGTAGCTAACGTTAGTTACTAAAGCAGCAAATAGATTGTCGATTTCCGCCAACGCTAGCAAGTTAGCTAAGTGCCCATTATGCCAACTAAATAGCTGACTAAACAACTAGCTCGCTAGCAAGATAGCTAAAGCTAGCTACAGCGGTCGAACTTTTCAGACTTTAACTAGCTAACTAAACGAAAACATCATCAGCTAATACACAACCGAGTCTAGCTAGCCAGCAAACTTGTAGGAAAACAGCCGGCCAAGTTAATAGCTAGCTAGCTAACAAAGTAGCTAACCGTATATGCTACTTTGCTAGCTACCTAAATAAACAACATGCATGACCCGAACCAAAACCAAATCCTGGCACACTTGAGCCCAAATCTTACCTCGTCTAATGTCGCGTCGGAGGGGCTGACAGCGACAACCTGCAAAAACAATCCCATTTTAAGACCCGCACCTAAAATCTCGTTCATTCCTCCGACCGGACTCGTGTAAAAACATAAGAGTAGAAGTTTGTTGTTCACTTCACAAATCGTAGCGAAATGTCAAACTAGTTTACGGCTCTCCGGACGCGCTGAAAGACCACGCATGCGCTGCCTCCTTGCAACTGCGTAATTTGATATTGCAAGGAGGCACAACATTGGGCGAATTCGATTAATCTGGCCTGGGGTACACAGGCCATATAATTACAATACTAGAATGGTTTGAACCTTCTTATGACGGGCCAAAGGTCAGCCATGTTGGTCAGGGAGTTGTTCAACCATTGTTTGGTTTGCCAGTGCTGTGATAAGATAGTGTAAAACAATGGATGTGAAGAATTTATCTGCACTGTATGTGTGTTAGCCAGACAGTTTTAGTGGAATGATAACATACATTTTGCAAATTAACTGCCAATATGCCAACGTTCCATTTAAACAATGCAGTAAATCCACAGCCATACTCTGGGTCAAATCAGTTGATAGGACTTAGATAAGTTGTAAATGCAACAAGTATTAATATTGCATAATATAATAGCACTCACAGCTTTCCAATAAAAAATAATCAGACATTTATGGTCTGTTTACATACATTTGAGACGAAAGCGGGGAGGGAGCAGCAGCCTTCTCAAATGAACAGTAAAGTTGATTGCATTCGTTTTGAAACTGGGCTGTCTCCCGGGCGTCAGCCAGGTGCCCAGTTCAAAGCCCATGGCAAAGTCAGCTCAAAACAAAAGTGACGTAATTAAGCATGTGGAGTAATGAGTAGGATTCTGTGTTTTCACATGCAAAAGTGATTGCTTTTGCTAAAAACGCTTTATCTGCCATCCCAATGAAAACTAGTTTGAAAATTCAAACGTACAGTATTTTATGGAAAAGAGATTAATGTTTCTGGACGATGCACAATGCTGCCTTGTCAACTACATGATCGAGTGGTACAGATTACTGTTGGATTTGTGAATGGCGCTCCTCCCTCACCACTTTTGCCCGTTAATGTCACGGGCCATAGACCGGTGCCCCGCAACTCAGCATAATCGAATCCGCTCATTGGTTCCTTCGAATGGTGGCTCGGGCTGGCTGTGGCGTGATCGCTCACATCTTTTGTTCCATGTGCGCAACGTGATGGGTATTGAGTTGCGTTGCTCACCACCACTCACTTTGCAGGCTGACCTATGGTGAAGCAAAAAAAGCCAGCTGGCTCTAACCTCAGCCAATCATACTTGAGAGCACCTCTAGTGCGAGGACAAGCGTTAATGAAAAATAAGGTTTCATGTTCAATTCTCATAGTAATAAACCAATAACAAACAACATACCTACTACTTTGGAAACAAATAGTTGTAAAAATAAGGACTACCTAAGTGATTGTTAAAAGTAGTGTTTAATATTTCTGTAATCATCATTATTTATCTTCATAAAAACATACCAAGCAGCCACTATGCATCTTAAGTGTTTTCCTTTCTGTAAAATGAGATTATCATACAATTCAAGACAAAGTCTAAAATCACAGTTGACATGTTGATATGACACTGTCTGAAATCTGCATACATAAGCATGATCTTCACTTCACCACTATCACCATCATAATTTTTCTGTAAAAATATAGAAATATATAACCTATGCATCAACTCATACCACCAGTATTAAAAACATCAACATCACCAGTCACCAGTCTCTTTCCTGAGGTTCCCTGAAAGGTATTCCCAGATGGGTGAAGACATCCTTCTCAGTGAGTGTGGGTAGTGGTGTCCCCCCATACACCTTCAAACTTCCTTGTCTCAACACATCGCTGTTCAACGAGTGCTCTGATAGGCTCATGCGTTTGGTCTTGGCCAATGCCCTCATAGAGCGGTTGAAGTGTGCCGAGCCGGTGAAGTACATGAGGGAGCAGGCAAACTCGCCGTAGGGCACCACGATGATGTCGAGGCGGCGGTGTCGCCGGCCAGGTCCTGGCAGATGACACACACCCATGTACTTCTTCTGCTCGCCGCTCTCCTCTTGGCTCACTAGGTCGTCTGTCAGGAAGCCTGAATAAAAAAGAACAAAAAGAACAAGAACCGGGTCATATTCATTAGGGCACACCGTAGCAAAACGTTTTGCAACACAAACGATCATGCCTAGTGAATTATGAACCAGCTCTCAGCTTATCCCACTATTAAATACTTTAGATGTCAAATAAATTATGAATAATATCATTGTGAAAGAAGATGAATTGTTAACACCAGAGAGAAAAAAACTATTCATGTGCTATAATTGGTTGGGAATCCACAACAGTTAATTAATCAAATGTCCTGTATTTGGACGTGTCCTCCTACCGCTCTGGTGGAGGATCTGTAACACTTTGCTAAAGACACCCCGGTGGGACTTCCCGTCTGGGTGAGAGATGAGGACGTCAACATCTCCACACGTAGCCTTCCCCCGCCGGTACGAACCACAGGCCATGGCCAACAGGCCCGGGTCCAGAAACTGAGCTGCCTCCCTCACCTATACAGCAGAAAAGGACAGGGATATGTTATGTTACAATTTGGCATCGAATAACAGGGCTGCCTCCCTCACATATACAGTACCAGTCAAAAGTTTGGACACACCTACTCATTCAAGGGTTTTTCTTTATTTGTACTATTTCTACATTGTAGAATAATAGTGAAGACATCAAAACTATGAAATAACACATATGGAATCATGTAGTAACCAAAAAAGTGTTAAACAAATCTAAATATATTTTATATTTGAGATTCTTCAAAGTAGCCACCCTTTGCCTTGATGACAGCTTTGCACACTCTTGGCATTCTCTCAACCAGCTTCACCAGGAATGCTTTTCCAACAGTCTTGAAGTTCCCACATATGCTGAGCACTTGTTGGCTGCTTTTCCTTTACTTTGCGGTCCAACTCATCCCAAACCATCTCAATTGGGTTGAGGTCAGGTGATTGTGGAGGCCAGGTCATCTGATGCAGCACTCCATCACTCTCCTTCTTGGTCAAATAGACCTTAAACAGCCTGGAGGTGTGTTGGGTCATTGTCCTGTTGAAAAACAAATGATAGTCCCACTAAGTGCAAACCAGATGGGATGGCGTTTCACTGCAGAACACTGTGGTAGCCATGCTTGTTAAGTGTGCCTTGAATTCTAAATAAATCACAGAGTGTCACCAGTAAAGCACCCCCACACTATCACACCTCCTCCTCCATGCTTCACGGTGGGAACCACACATGCGAAGATCATCCGTTCATCCACACCTCGTCTTACAAAGACATGGCGGTTGGAACCGAATATCTCAAATTTGGACACATCAGACCAAAGGACAGATTTCCACCGGTCTAATGTCCATTGCTCATGTTTTTCTTGGCCCAAGCAAGTCTCTTCTTCTTATTGGTGTCCTTTAGTAGTGGTTTCTTTGCAGCAATTCGACCATGAAGGCCTGATTCACGCAGTCTCCTCTGAACAGTTGATGTTGAGATGTGTCTGTTACTTGAACTCTGTGAAGCATTTATTTGGGCTGCAATCTGAGGTGCAGTTAACTCTAATGAACTTATCCTCTGCAGCAGAGGTAACTCTGGGTCTTCCTTTCCCTGTGGCGGCCCTCATGAGAGCCAGTTTCATCATAGCGCTTGATGGTTTTTGCGACTACACTTGAAGAAACTTCCTCATAAGTTCTTGAAATGTTCTGTATTGACTGACCTTCATGTCTTAAAGTAATGACTGACTGTCGTTTCTCTTTGCTTATTTGAGCTGTTCTTACCATAATATGGACTATCTTCTGTTTACCACTCCTACCTTGTCACAACAAAACTGATTGGCTCAAACGCATTAAGAAGGAAATACATTTCACAAATTAACAAGGCACACCTGTTAATTTAAATGCATTCCAGGTGACTACCTCATGAAGCTGGTTGAGAGAATGCCAAGAGTGTGTAATGCTGTCATCAAGGCAAAGGGTGGCTACTTTGAGGAATATATAAAATATATTTAGATTTGTTTAACACTTATTTAGTTACTACATGAGTCCATGTGTTATTTCATTGTTTTGATGTCTTCAGTATTATTCTACAATGTAGAAAATAGTAAAAATAAAGAAAAACCCTGGAATGAGTAGGTGTCTCCAAACTTTGGACTGGTACTCGTGGTCAAAAGTTTTGAGAATGACACAAATACTAATTTTCACAAAGTCTACTGCCTCAGTTTTGATGATGGCAATTTGCATATACTCCAGAATGTCATGAAGAGTGATCAGATGAATTGCAATTAATTGCAAAGTCCCTCTTAGCCATGAAAATGAACTTAATCCCCAAAAAACATTTCCACTGCATTTCAACTCTGCCATCATGTCAGTGATTCTCTCGTTAACACAGGTGAGAGTGTTGACGAGGACAAGGCTGGAGATCACTCTGTCATGCTGATTGAGTTAGAATAACAGACTGGAAGCTTTAAAAGGAGGGTGGTGCTTGAAATTATTGTTCTTCCTCTGTTAACCATGGTTACCTGCAAGGAAACACGTGCTGTCATCATTGCTTTGCACAAAAAGGGCTTCACAGGCAAGGATATTGCTGCTAGTAAGATTGCACCTAAATCAACCATTTATCGGATCATCAAGAACTTCAAGGAGAGAGGTTCAATTGTTGTGAAGAAGGCGTCAGGGCGCCCAAGAAAATCCAGCAAGCGCCAGGACCGTCTCCTAAAGTTGATTCAGCTGCGGGATCGGGGCACCACCAGTGCAGAGCTTGCTCAGGAATGGCAGCAGGCAGGTGTGAGTGCATCTGCACGCACAGTGAGGCGAAGACTTTTGGAGGATGGCCTGGTGTCAAGAAGGGCAGCAAAGAAGCCACTTCTCTCCAGGAAAAACATCAGGGACAGACTGATATTCTGCAAAAGGTACAGGGATTGGACTGCTGAGGACTGGGGTAAAGTCATTTTCTCTGATGAATCCCCTTTCCGATTGTTTGGGGCATCCGGAAAACACCTTGTCCGGAGAAGAGAAGGTGAGCGCTACCATCAGTCCTGTGTCATGCCAACAGTAAAGCATCCTGAGACCATTCATGTGTGGGGTTGCTTCTCAGCCAAGGGAGTGGGCTCACTCACAATTTTGCCTAAGAACACATCCATGAATAAAGAATGGTACTAACACATCCTCCGAGAGCAACTTCTCCCAACAGTCCAAGAACAGCTAGGTGACGACCAATGCCTTTCCAGCATGATGGAGTACCTTGCCATAAGGCAAAAGTGATAACTAAGTGGCTCGGGGAACAAAACATCAACATTTTGGGTCCATGGCCAGGAAACTCCCCAGACCTTAATCCCATTGGGAACTTGTGGTCAATCCTCAAGAGCCGGGTGGACAAACAAAAACCCACAAATTCGGACAAACTCCAAGCATTGATTATGCAAGAATGGGCTGCCATCAGTCAGGATGTGGCCCAGAAGTTAATTGACAGCATGCCAGGGCGGATTGCAGAGGTCTTGAAAAAGAAGGATAAACACTGCAAATATTGACTCTTTGCATTAACTTAATGTAATTGTCAATAAAAACCTTTGACACTTATGGAATGCTTGTAATTATACTTCAGTATACCATAGTAACATCTGACAAAAATCTCATAACACTGAAGCAGCGAACTTTGTGAAGACCAATACTTGTGTCATTCTGAAAACTTTTGACCACGACTGTAGATACTGTACATGTACAACCGGAGAGGAACAAAGTTACAGTTTGGCATGAAAGATATGGTGGGGACTACCTCAACTATACACATTTACAACAGGATAGATTCATGTTAAGGCATATAATATTAGCATGGGACCACACTAGGGTTGGGCAATATTTGGGGAGACCTCTTCTACGATATGCTACTTGAAATATATCTTGATATCCGATAATAGTTTTGAGCCGGTAGCCCTATAAACCTGTACCCGTATACAGGTTGAAAATGGCAGATTTGGGCACTGATAAGTACCTACATTGGAACATAGTGGCTGTACAGTAATATGCTATACATGATATCAGAGCTCAGGCTCTGTGCTTCACAACGCTGTATGGGTTTTGACTGACAGCTGTTCTGAACTTGAGCACTGCGCGCAGCAAGAAGTTGCCCCCATCCCTCCTGCTAGTTGGACAACTTTTGAAATGTTTTGTTGTCTGAGTGAGGGAAATTCTGTTAAGAGGACTCTATGTATTTTGAAAGATGATACATTGAGGATTATTATAATAAATACTGCTTTGCTGTCATACAAGCAAGTCAAACACTGGGAGTCCAAATGTGCACTTCACATCTCCAAATCATAAAACTCATGTCATATACAGTATCAGCGTTTATGATCAGTATGTTTGATGTACAGTTACAAGATGACATGGCGTCATACCCTGGGTTGTTCTAAACAGAATGAGCCTATGTTTGTTTATTCTGAAGAATATTCGCCACCTGAATGCACTCATGACTCCTTTCTATGCGCACCAAAATTGCAATCCGTTTCTCTGAATTGCCTTGTGAAAGCCTAACTTATAACTTAGCTAGTCATCTTGGCAATAGAACAAGCTTTCAAATCAGGCACACCTGACCCAGATTGCGATTTATAATAGACTGTTTTGGGATTGCATAAACAGCAACAGTAATTGTGTGATGGCGGGAATGCAAGGTTGTGTTTTAAACTAAACAACTACAAGTGTGCTTGCTCTAGTTCCTCAATGTCACAGCTAGGACAGCAAAAAAAAAAAAAAAAAAACATATAGTTGAAGACTTCTTTGAGTCATAAAAGTGCATTGAAATTGCTTAGGAACTGTGCACACTTTGGAGAGGTGTGTGGCAACATGGAGACACCAGTTAGTCCTCTCACTCAAACACTTTTCATTTGTTTGTCTCATGTTGCACCTACCTCACATTTTCCAGGAATATTCTTATCATGTTACTGAATGTATCCAGAGTATTTTCAGATTTCGTTATCAACAAACACGGCGAAAAGTACAGTAAATGTAAAATGGACATAAAATCAACAGTGTAATGTTTGGATTCAGTCTTGTGTCAGGTGAACTGTTGTGTGCTCACCTTTTGGTCTAATAATTTTCACAGTATCTCCAAACTGTTCCCTTGCAATTGATACCATCGTTATGCATATGTTTTTCATATTTCTTCTGTAAGAAACGTTTCAATTTATCCCTATTCACATAGGCCAATTCCCACAAGTGTAAAGGGTTAATGACTAAATAATTCCAGACTGTGACATTTTTGTGCTTATTTACGATATTATAGTAGCATTCTCATTAAATAATAATTGTATGGCAAAAGAAAATAAGGCTTAATTCATTTATTTAGACTACATTTTCAACATATTGATACAACCTAACTGATAAAAGGCAGTTTTGATTTGTAAAGTTAAATTAGAGTATAGTCTTGCACATCATGATATATCATCGATGTCAAATATCACAATATTTGATTTAATCATATATAGCCCAACTCTAGACAACACTGAATTAACTTTGTTTCACATACAGTGAAACATTTTACAGTTTGGGATACAATATATGATGGGGGCTCTCTCACCTATACATTTACAACAGGACAGGGACATTTTTGTTTGTTTGATATACAGTCAAATCTGTGGTGGGGTGGGGTAGCCTGGGAATCCAAATTGAATCGCTATTTCACTATTGTTTTTCTGATACACTATTGTGTTTTACTATTGTCTCAGTTAAAAAACAACTGTGAAAAAGAGCAATTCAGTTTGGATCCCAGACCAGTGGTGGTGAGGACCACTTTGCATTATACAATGTATTTATAATGAATGGTTATGGGTTCTAAACTATGTTTAAAAGTTTTCCCCAATAATGTTCTCTCAGGGGCCTTCATTATAACAGAACGTTTGGTTTGTTTCCCATTCATATTTGGACTCAAAATAACATTTTGTACACTTGTGTTGAATCTTCAAGACAAGTCCTCAAATTGTATTTATATTACCTACTTGAAATTAGAAAAGAAAATGGTCTATTTTCGTAAAGCCTTGCCGGTCAACAAATAAGCATTAACCGTATTCAAGCAAGCCAGATACATTTTGACGACACTACATATTATTTTGACAAGCCACAAGTCAGAAGGACACATGCTATAGTCATCTTTCTAATCTGCACGTTATATCTGGCAGCCACGAAAGGAACAGGGAAATCCAAGTAATACTATATGAAAACAATTGGCTTTGTACCCGGTGCTCCCAGTGACCAGGGCCGCGTTTCATTCCAGGATTATGTTCCCTCATTCACTCCCCTTCACAGATCTGATAGGACTGGACAGGTGAAAGCAATAAGGCGGAATCATAGAGCTAGATAGAGGACTCATCTTTGTATCTGTGCCATTATACATCTGTGACAGCATGGGGCTATCTCCATTTTAAAGTAGTCCATTTTATTCTTCTTCATTGGCTGATTGCTCCCAACACATAGGACTCCCCATGCAGTTGACTACTTTAAAATGGTGGAAGCCCTCAATGGCAATGTCCATGCTAAAAAGGGTTATATCCATGATGAGTCCTCTATCTACCTTTATGGGTGGAATCTAATTGAGTTCTTGCTTTACACCCACCCAATTGTCTCAGATCCATGAAAGGAAGTGAACGGAGGCAGAAGGGGAGGAAACACCTTTCTGGAATGAAACGCGGCCCTGGTATCTGCTGACATATGATGCGCCAAATTTCTAAGAGCGAGTTCCCCCCCTTAGGGACGCGGCCGGCAGGACTCTGACAGAGAGCGGGATGTCTGCTTTCTCCATCACACACAGACCAGGCTAGGAGGACTGGACTGACAGTCTGCTTAGGGGCCAAGGCAAACTTAAAAAAATCGGAACTTGGCTTTGAGGTCCCGTAGCACTTCACTTTACAAGATCTCTTGTTCGCAAGGGGGTTACAGTACTGGACTGGAGACACTTTTCTAAAGAAACTCTCTTAACCCCGCTAGACGTAGTGGGAAGTGGAAGGAAGAGGCCTGTTTAGTCTATAACTAATAGAATGTTACATTTTAACATTGATTGACCTTTAATGTTGGTGCTTGAGACAATAAGAGGGAGATGTGTTACCGTTTTTTCAATGGCGGCTGCCTCTTCTCTGGGCATCCGGTCCAGAAAGTCGTCGTAGTGTTTGAGTCCAATTATCTGGTTGTGGTTCAGATTGGCCTTGGTGCGGATGTCCTCCAAAGTGCGGAACCCCTAAGATTGAAAATATACATTTTTTTAGCTCATGTCAAATCAATTTGTATCACACTATCAAACACTAAAATAACTGCACTCTCCATAATACAAAAACAAAACAAATCTTACACAGTCAGAGCTGTGTATCATTCTAAATCAGAGAGCGAGAGAGAGACACACCGACAGAGAGACTGACTGTGTGACAACCAACACCTTGTAAGATCAATCCATCTAACCTGTGTGTACCAAATCTGGGCAGTCTTGGCCCCTGCCCCCCAGATATTGGTGAACAGCTCCAGTACTGGCACTGCCTCTCCCAAGTGGTCTATCTTACGGAGGTGCCCACTCTCCATGATCTCCATGACCTTGTCAGCCATCTTCTTCCCAATGCCCTGGATCTTACAGGCCTCCTGAAATATGACAGGCATGTGTTACGGTTTGTTCATGCATTGAATTAGGCTTAGTCAATTACAAGGAGTTAAGGGCCACTGCAGCCATTTTTATCCTAATATCAAATCTTTCTGGGTAACAATTATGTACCTTACTGTAATAGTTTCCATTTCAAATGGTCAAAAAGAAACTAAAATAGCTTTTTAGCAACAAAAAACTATTTCTGAAGCAATAAATTAGCAAGGACTGTCAGAGTGGGGAGGGAAAAACAGAAAACTAGCTGTTATTGGCAGAGGTTTGGAACTCTTTGTTACTGGTCTACTAACTAACTAAACTCCGCCCAGGGTTCTCCCCAAAGACTAGAAGAGAGGCGCTGCACCACCATGTAATATTTTACATTTAATTTTTGTTACTTTAATTGTTATCATATAAGGCAATTTTAAAAAAAATATATTGCAAGAAATGGCAGTTACAGGTGTCCAAACAGGGGGCACTGCCCTCCTCCAGGCCTCCCCCGGCCGTACTCAGCAGCACAACCTTGTTAAAAAACCCTGGGGAGAACCCTGTCCACCCATGCAAAACCTGCTGATTAGAAGGTCCTGTGTAGATTGTGTTTTCAACAAATGAAGCAACTATCAGGAAATAACACTAACTCTTCAGCTCCACTATACACGTCATGTTGCTTTGCCATCAGCATCTCGTCAATGTGACTTTTGATCTGCTACACAGAGCACGTTGTTTTGAGAGCTGAGAGGAGCAGAGGGGGAGGAGCTTCTTTATTCTACTTTTTCCTACTGTACTGTACCATATTCACTGATTATGCGTAAGTACAATAGCTTTGGCCCAGTTTTTCGCAGGTACTCATTAAATTGTTGCTAGTGGTTGTATTAAATGATCCTCTAATTTTACAAGTTGCTAGCTATTCAATGTAGTTAGCTAGCTAGTAGTAGTAGTAGAGCATGGTGCTTGTAACGCCAGGGTAGTGGGTTCGATCCCCGGGACCACCCATACGTAAAAATGTATGCACACATGACTGTAAGTCGCTTTGGATAAAAGCATCTGCTAAATGGCATATTATTATTATTATTATTATTAAATCTATGTAAAATAACCAGTGGTGTATAGTCGAGGCCATAAGCAACAATAATCAACTATTTCTCAATTATTTAAATTCACAAGACAGAATGAAGGTGATTCTTGAGCTTGACGCAACACGGGTAGTGAAGCAGCTTTCATTGATTTCAAAGAAAGCATTTCCTCAATGGCTGACGGCTGATGGCAATGCCGGACGCCCGATGGCTCTAGTGTAGCAGGGCCGTTAGCGTTAGCTTCATCAGCTGTTGTACAATATGATACAAAACACGTAAAAACAGAATTGAATTGAACCGGCAGCCATCGATTTATGCATCCATCTTGTCAATAACAGGGATGCAGTTAAGTAAACCAACCAACCGATCAGCCACATTTCACAATGTTTGAAATAGTGAGAATAGAGAGACAGGAATGACACAAATACAAAATGGCCGACCATAATCACCAACTATGCAGATATGGTACTAAATGACCCACCTCATAGGACGTGATAGGCTTGTGGTAGCTCTTGAGGGCGTTGACGGCTTTGGAGTAGCCCAGCGCTCTCCATCTGTCTCCCTGGTGCGTGTAGGCCTTGGCAAGCACCTCCAGTTTATCTGTGATGTGCTTGTTGTAGTTGTCAACCTTGGACTGGGAGGACTGGGCACACACCCACTTCCCTGAGAGAGGCTTCTGTTGGGGGTCTGAGGGGGCAGCGGCAGTACTGGGGCTAGGGGTCTCGTCCTTGGGGTGCAGGCCGCTGATCAGAGCCTCCAGATCGCTCTGGGAGACGCCATATTCGTCTTTGAAGTCGTCTTTAGTGTCTTGGACCTTTGGATACATGAAGTAAAGAAGTGTATGATTAGGGCCAGAAGAAGTTATAATGCAGTCACAGGGTTATGGTTAATGGTTATGTGGTCATCAACGTACAGTCTCTGTTGACTCATCTGGTTTTGTTTCATCAGGGATCGGCTGCTTCATGTCCTGTGTGGCTGGGAGTGGGACACTGTTGAGCACGTCTTCTTTGACATCCTCCTTTGTAGTTTCCATGTCTTTGTCTGGGTTGAGTAGGCTGTAGTCTGCTGTATCCAGCAGTCTCTTCTCACTGATGCAGGTACTGAGCCAGGTGCACTTCAACAAATAAACTCCAGAGGGCAGCCTGTCCACTTTGAGCAGCCTGAAAGCCCTGTCACAGTCCATACTGTCATCCACTACAACGTGGGTGACAGTGGGACAGAGGGAGCTCTCAGTCTGGCCTCCATTCTGGACAATCTGTCTCTGGAAGATCTGACATCTGGCGTTCCCGATGCCGGTTGGTAATATGTGTACGGTGACGCCCTGGAAAGCAGTCCCTGGAATGGGATTGGGAAAAGTACAGTTTTACACACACACACACACACAGGGCTTGTTCAACATCGACTGCATTGCGGTCAGCGACTGACTGATCTACAAATCTAGCATCATAAAAATCATTATTATTTGTAGATCAGTCAATCAGTCACAATTTACCCAAAATGTATTACGGATCTGATGTTCTCAAACACAGCCCACACCTGTAACAGGTACAGTTTCATCAGACTTCCTCTTTGGTGGGGGTGCATCCTTTCCCTCACGTGCCCCTGCTCTCTTCACTTTGGGGAAAGCTTTCATAATTCCGTAGGCAGACATTTTGCCAGGGAAAGGGGAGCCCTGCAAAATATAGAACAGAATGTGACAACAAACACTGGCTAGCAATGTTAGCTAGCTAGCGAGCAGACAACAACAACGGCATTTAACTGTTTTGAACAGCTGAGGTTCACTCACTCCACTGAAATATGTTACGTTATATATTTATGAAGCTAATTTACTATCATTGGTCGATAAACTTTTTTGTTTAAACCTACACATACATATGTTTTACCCCTTTGAGACGGCCAAATCACAAACCAATGTGACAATGCAGATAGTTTAAAAATAAATCAACTTCCGTTTCGTTATAGATCAATTTTTAGTCTTTGCACGAAAATATTAAATATTTTTCCAGACAATATTGTCAAAAATTATACATTATTTATCCAGTAAATGTAAGCATGTTTTTGACAGATTATAAAGTTTTAAAAAATGAAATATATATTATACGTTTCACTATAACCTCCGTTGCCGTGGCTACACGTGATGTTTTAGGAAGTGTCTGTTTTTTGCAATATGGCTGTGCAGAGCTGGTCAGATCTCCTAAAAGCATCCAAGAAAACCGCTTTAATACACGATGGTGAGTGAAACAGAGAAATATAGACAAGTTATCATCATTATAATGTTTTGTATCACAACATTATAATGACATTATAATAACATTTACCCTCGCATTCATCTAGTAAGACGTCAGTGTCAGTTATAAGCTCGCTAACTAGCATTAGCTGCTAACCAACACTCACTTTCACTTTGCCTAGCAAATCTGTTTAGCAAAGATGAAAGCTAGCTTGTTCACATTTAAATGAATTTCTATTGGTGCGTTGCAAACCTATTTCCAGGGAAAAGGAAGATACACTATCTCTTTACAGATGGGAAAGAAATGGCAGAAGAATATGACTTGACAACAGATGAGCTCATTGGTAAGCTTGTTTCAGATTAGACAACATCTTATCAAAAGTATCCTGCATTAGCTACATTGCTTCCTGTGCATTATATTGTTTCCACTCTCATCTGTTGTTACTTACATTCATGTTTACTTTGCAGTACGGAAGTGGCGTTCAAAAAGCACCTTGAAAGGACAGGGACCATGGGAGATAGAAGTTGGAGAGCTAGTCCAATCTACTGTAGCCTGTTTGGAATCAGATGTTATCAAGGAAAACTGTTCAAACGTGAGTTGTATTATACAATATATACATCTGTTATATTTCAGTCCATGAACTAAATTGCAAATTGATACTAATTCACTATCAACAACAGTACTCATCCAAATGTGTCAACTAAAACTTTTACTATCTTGGAATTAACTTCATTTTCACAATTTCACAATTAAATGAATCATCAATAAATAGTATGCATTTAACTGTACAATGCTCTGTTGTATTTCCACAGCCTGTATTTATGCGCAAAGACACAAAGACCAGTTTCCTGTGGAGAGTCCGGAACCTTCCGTACCCCAAAGAGGTCTACAACATTTCAGTGGAGCCTGATCAACGATGCTGCATCATACGGACAAATAACAAAAAGTAACATCCAAATTGCCTCTATTCCACTCTCTTGCCAACGTGGCTTTGAATTCCATATTTATTTAAATAGTTCAGCATACAGTTGATTTGTTTCCCCTTAGAAGTCTACTGATAAACTGCTAGGCCTATATCACTTCAGATATCGTTACGTACCGGTCCCCGAAAAGCAATACCACATTCAAAGTCTATTACATTTCTACAGTTGTAACGTCTTCACAATGGAGAAGGCCTCCTATATTTTCCTTTATTTTCTCTGAGGATGTCTCCCCTATAGGTGGCACTGTTGACAAAAATATTGATATCTTGCCTTCAAGAAACCCTTTTCTCACTGCAGTGTGTTATCCTTTGCAGGTACTACAAGAAGTTTAATATTCCTGATCTGGACCGAAGCCAGTTGCCATTGGATAGTTCCTCACTCAGCTTCACCCACGCCAACAACACGTTAATCGTCAGTGTAAGTACTCCTGACAACAACAACAACAAACAAACCAACTACAGTACTTCTCAAGTCCCACCTTGGATGAAGTCTTATATCCAATATACAGAGACTGGTAGGCAAACTTGAAGCTAAACTATAAGTTGATAGTGGAGATTGAAACGATATGTTTCTATTCGTCTCACTTGTATCAGAACACACCAATAAACTCAAGGGATTTAATCATTGAATTTGTTAGAACAAACATTAGGATAGCCTACTAAGTATCTGATGAAGAGATTGACCGTTACTTTATGTGTATACCTATCATAATCGGTTTCTCTGTGCTATTGGGATTTCTTATTTCTTGTGTTCGTTCAAAATGGTACCCTATTCCACATATAGAGCACTACTTTTGAGCCCGACTCTGGTCAAAAGTAGTGCACTATATAGGGTATAATGATCCTCTGTGTTATCCCACTGCAGGCCAAACATTACACTAAAGGATGTACATGGAAGAGAAACGGGCTTCTGTAGAAATAATGACCTATTCTGTCTTTCCTTTCAAGTACAAGAAGCCCAAGGAGATATTAACCCTTGAGCACGAGTTACTCCGGGAGGTGAAGAAACTGAAGGGAACCAATGAAGGGGACGTCGACTGCAAAACTCAATGAAGTTCCAGTGTGGATCTGAGGTGATGTCACTCAAACAAGTCGTTTTTGATTTGCACTGGTGATGCAGTATCCTGTATTTTTTCTACTCTGATTTCTGGTTCTCAATGGGATTCCACCATTGGAAAATTTTTGCACAGTGCCTTGCCTTGTCCATACTTTTCATTGTGTTTATTGGGTGGGGGGCTGTAGTATTGAGACAGTGAATTACAAACATAGTTACTTGTTTAAACTTGTTACTTTGCTTGTTTCAACTTGTTCTTACAAGTGTTCTATCAAAAAGGTATTTGAGAAATGTCGCTGCTGTTCTGTAAAAAGTTCTGAATCATTGTTGCGAGATACGAACACTTATTGGATTTAACACGTGTTGTTGTCCTTTGAAGATGAATAAAATTCCATAATGTTGTTAACTGTCTCTACATCTCTCCTTTCCCTTAACTATGCAACTATTAGTTGTTAAAATACTCCAAACGCAGAGAGTTCATCCCCTTCCCACAATTCTTGGTGTCCTTCCCTTGTAAAACACTCCAACACACAATGCCTTTTCCCTATTATTTTTCTCCACACACACACTGTTCTCGACGGGGTCGCCCTTACAAGCACGTCCCATTTGTGTTAACTGAGTACCCTTATGCTCATGATTGTGCAGCCCAGAGTTGGCCACCCTGAAAGCCATTATGGCCGAGCAAGCCAGTACTAGCAGGTCTTAATGGTCCCCTGAGCCTGGCCCTGTCCTCCAGAGGGTGACTTTACTGGCTCAGAGACCTCCAACAAACCCTCTCGCAAACCCCAAGACTAGTCCAACGGCCAGGGATGGGGCTGGGGATAGCCAAGGATAGGTATGGAGCTTGAATGACAGAAGCACTATATTACTGGGAAGTGAACAAGTTGTGTGCTTCTTTGTAAATATAGGTAATTGCATTACAGTAGTACTGAATTACTGCAAAGTGGGAAAAGGTTGTAGGCTCTTTTGTAAATCGAGTACCACAGTGAGCCACAATGAGAAACGTTATCTGCACTGAATGCTTGCTAACTTTGACCATCAAACTCTAGGGACATCACTAACAAGACATTATATCTGACTAAGCTAATATGACTGAAGTTTGAACATCAAAGTTTGATTGAATTAAATGAAAACTGAAGTGGAATTTTACTGATGTACTTTTTAACACAATGGGCTATTGTATAGCTACTTACCTAGAGCAGTTAGAAACAAAACATAGATGCTGCATGAAAAGAAAACAATGCTGCTAAAAAGGAACAATTGCATTTAAATATAGATTCCTCTAACCTAGTGGTGATTCCTTGCATTTCTGGGACTCTGTGCCAAACCAAGTGAGCAGTACAAGGGTTAAAAGCGGTGACTAAACCACAGGTCACCCACTATTGTGCTTTGTGTACTTCCAAAAGGGAAGAAGATATGTAATGGGATTTGGGAACCAGATCCAAACAAAGCATAACATCAGAGAAAAAAATGCTCAACTCATGTCTCAAATCAAGAGTTGCTGTTGGATTGCTTTGACGTTGTGTTGTCCAAATACAACCTTGGACACGGAATTAAACGACCATTTGGAGGGTGATTTGCGTACACTGCTGTCTTTTCTCATTTGGCAGAGCTGGATAATCCTACAATTAATGTGCATGATGTGTCCTAGTAGCCATTGAGCCATGAGGATAGCCATTCGTTTCTCAATAGGAGTAACAATAATACCACTAAAAGTACAGAGTTTTTATCCTGTCCGATTTATTGAACCTTTTGATCACAACATTTATTTGTTAATTCATTTGCAAGTCCTCAAAGCTGGAGGCGCTTGGAGCTTAGCTATCCTGAAAAACCATTCCTCATATTTGGAATCCGACCCTTAGCAAACAACCAATAGGACATCCAGACTTCAAACAGTGAGGGGGGGTCTGTCATTTGGCCTCTGCCGGTCATGCTCAGTTGCTCCTGGGAGTGAGAGGAGGGTTTCTTTCTGCCCCGTCCTTTCATTCCCGAATGCCTCTTCCCAGCCATTCCACCTCTTTCAGCCGGTGCCACATTTTGCCACATTTTGCCGGTGCTCTTTCACTTTCTCTCCCTGCCTGCCTGCCTGCCTGCCTCCCTCTCCCCTACCCCCTCCCTCCCTCCTGTGAGACTAGCTTCTTTTTGATAACTGACCCCTCCTCGTGTTATTATTCGAACCCACTATTGTATAACATGTCCTTTTATATGAGGGCCACAAAGGGCCCATTTGATCACAGGGTTACGGTGTGCGATCGTGAGAAATGCAACTACATGGTGGTAACCTTTGTCTTGAGCCAAAATTGTGGGCTGACCTCATCTGCTTTTAATGCATAGCCCTAGCTATTCAGGCCCAAGTCTCACTTGCTGAGCACATTGAATTGCAGTAGCCTGTCACAGATATTGCCCCTCAGTTATCTGGGTCTCCAGAGAATAAAAAAACAAAACAAAAGTTTTTTAGGCAACGTTAGATGCTTTGGGACCCCAAAGTGACCCAACTAGAAAAATGGTTAGAAACGGCACATTAAGTCAAAATTATTTCGTGATTTTAATATACACTCTACAATAAATATTTCCATCATTTAAAAGTATTTTACAAATCTTCCAATAAAAAATATATTCATATACAGCGGGGAGAACAAGTATTTGATACACTGACGATTTTGCAGGTTTTCCTACTTACAAAGCATGTAGAGGTCTATCATTTTTATCCTAGGTACACTTCAACTGTGAGATCAAAAATCCAGAAAATCACATTGCATGATTTTTAAGTAATTCATTTGCATTTTATTGCATGACATAAGTATTTGATCACCTACCAACCAGTAATAATTCCGGCTCTCACAGACCTGTTAGTTTTTCTTTAAGAAGCCCTCCTGTTCTCCACTCATTACCTGTATTAACTGATAAAATTGTAGACCTGCACATAAAATTGTAGACCTGCACAAGGCTGGGATGGGCTACAGGACAATAGGCAAGCAGCTTGGTGAGAAGGCAACAACTGTTGGCGCAATTATTAGAAAATGGAAGAAGTTCAAGATGACGGTCAATCACCCTCGGTCTGGGGCTCCATGCAAGATCTCACCTCGTGGGGCATCAATCATCATGAGGAAGGTGAGGGATCAGCCCAGAACTACACGGCAGGACCTGGTCAATGACCTGAAGAGAGCTGGGACCACAGTCTCAAAGAAAACCATTAGTAACACACTACGCCGTCATGGATTAAAATCCTGCAGCGCACGCAAGGTCCCCCTGCTCAAGCCAGTGCATGTCCAGGCCCGTCTGAAGTTTGCCAATGACCATCTGGATGATCCAGAGGAGGAATGGGAGAAGGTCATGTGGTCTGATGAGACAAAAATATAGCTTTTTGGTCTAAACTCCACTCGCCGTGTTTGGAGGAAGAAGAAGGATGAACACCATCCCAACCGTGAAGCATGGAGGTGGAAACATCATTCTTTGGGGATGCTTTTCTGCAAAGGGGACAGGACGACTGCACCGTATTGAGGGGAGGATGGATGGGGCCATGTATTGCGAGATCTTGGCCAACAACCTCCTTCCCTCAGTAAGAGCATTGAAGATGGGTCGTGGCTGGGTCTTCCAGCATGACAACGACCCGAAACACACAGCCAGGGCAACTAAGGAGTGGCTCCGTAAGAAGCATCTCAAGGTCCTGGAGTGGCCTAGCCAGTCTCCAGACCTGAACCCAATAGAACATCTTTGGAGGGAGCTGAAAGTCCGTATTGCCCAGCGACAGCCCTGAAACCTGAAGGATCTGGAGAAGGTCTGTATGGAGGAGTGGGCCAAAATCCCTGCTGCAGTGTGTGCAAACCTGGTCAAAATCTACAGGAAACGTATGATCTCTGTAATTGCAAACAAAGGTTTCTGTACCAAATATTAAGTTCTGCTTTTCTGATGTATCAAATACTTATGTCATGCAATAAAATGCAAATTAATTACTTAAAAATCATACAATGTGATTTTCTGGATTTTTGTTTTAGATTCCGTCTCTCGCAGTTGAAGTGTACCTATGATAAGAATTACAGACCTCTACATGCTTTAAGTAGGAAAACCTGCAAAATCGGCAGTGTATCAAATACTTGTTCTCCCCACTGTATGTAGAAAACGAAAATGAAAGAAAATGGCCTACTAAATGCAAAATAATGTGCTTTACTTGTATTCACTGTTAATTAGTTGATGCAACCACATGATGATCCAAAGATAGCTGCCATGTAATGTGTATTCATTATTTCTCTCTCATAACATTCTCTCTTTATAGCTGAGTAGGGTTATCACTAAGCCCAAGATGTCCTTTCGTTCATTCAAATCTCATTGAGTGCTTGAGCACTAAAATCGTCCTCTGGTTATAAAACCTCTTTCCTACGAATAAACCTCGGTCTGACGTAGCAGATTAGATAGTCTACTCATTGTCTTAGACAAAATCCAGCACAAAACATAACAAAAGGAGTCCTTGCAAGCAGCAGAAATGTGGTAGTGGTATTGGCCATTGGCCCGTAATAGTTTTTGCTTGGTGTGTTCCCCTCCCTCCCTATGCTTCCTCTTCTTCTTCGTAGGTTCTTTCCTCAGTGGGCCCCTGAGCGGTGGTGATGGGTATGTTTAGTCCTCCGGGGGTGGAAGGGGACCACGGGGAGGGGGAGGACATCAAAGGGCTGGGTGTCTCCCAGGAGGTGGCCCCTGGGCTGGCGTTTCATGAAGTGGGCCTCCCTCTGGTGTTGCTTGGTCCTGGAGGCCTTGCGGGGCCTTCCTTTACGTGTGAAGGCCATGTACCAGCCCTCATATTTAGCATTCTGGAGAGCAGTGTAGTTGTTTTCCAGAACGATCTCTGTGAAGATGCAGTCTTTGCCGCGACCCTTCCGCTGTTAGAGAGAGAGGAGGGGGTGAGGGTGAGAGACGGAATGAGTTAGGGGTTCAGTCTCTGAGGATGTTAAAATATTGTTTTGACAAGTAAATGTCCTATAAATCCTTCAAGTTTCTTTCCAAATCATGTCCTACTCCCTACAAGGGCTTTTCTGGTCATAACTCAAGTGAAGAGCCTTACACAAGACAGACATAACTTTTCCTGAAACTTTGTATTCTCGGTCACAGTCAAAATTATTACAGAACTTATTGAACTCAACCAACCTCCAGGGCTCACTTGAAAAGAGACGTAAATTTCAATGTGACTTCCCTAAACAAAGGATTAATAAATAAATAAAATACGTACCTTGCCAATCAGTTTCCCCTTCTTGTTCATACAGATGTAGTAGCCAGTCTTTGCCCCTTTGATCCGAATACGACTACCAAACGTGTCTGTCTCCACCACAAGTTTGGCTAGAAAAACATCAAACACATCATATTCTTAATTTTATTCAGCTCAGATACAATGCACAATGATTCTCAAGCTTATGAGGTTATTCTGTTTTGTGAACATGCTACACAATATGCATGCATGTGAAAAAATCATCCAATAGTATCATTTGAGACTGAATTGAACTTTCAGACTGTGAGACTATGCTGGCCCAGTAGTATTGATGTGATGACATCAGAAAGGGTGTGAAGTTATTGTAATGACTGGTTCAGAGGACTACATTTAACCTGGATGTAATAACCTTAAGTTATTATGTATTATGTTATAATGACTTCAGCTGAGTTGTAGTACTCATTATCATGGCATCAACCATGCATCCAGCGGGGAGAAAAGTATTGTATCTGGCAAAACATTCAAACATAAATTAAATTCGAAACATTGGCAAAAAACACTAAAGTATTTTAGAATAGCAGCAAAAGTGGCTTTGACTTCGCACTGAGCCATTGTCATTGAACGGCTGTAAAATGCCGCGCTACGATCCACATAGATGATGGGGAGGAACGAGGAACGAGGGAGTGAGAGAACATAGCGGTCAGTGACACAGCCACAAAAGCACCGAGCAGTGGTCAGATTTGGGCCTGCTATAAGAGTGACACCCACTTAGGACATGCACGCTCAGGCCAAGGCGAGGTGTGTGTGAAGGCGAGGTGTGTGTGAGTGTGTATGTGTGTGTGAGGGAGAGGGAGATGAAGAAAATGAGAGAGAGCACACAGAAGAAAGAGGAACAGAGAGAGAAAAGAGGGGATAAAATGAAGATGCTGACTTCACCGCTCTTTATAAACCGAGTCATACATTGAGTTGTAAAGCAATGAAAATTCCTCATAAAATTACACTCCAAAAAGCAGGCAGCAGGCATAGAGAGAAATGGATGGTAGTGGTGGAAAGATGGCTGGACAGACCAAAAAAATACTTTGGTGACAGGAATTTGCTCCATTTAAATTTCAGACCATTTTTTCCTTGTGGGAAGAAAAATTACCAACCTAGCATAGATTGAATCAAAACAGCTGTCTATATTGTACACTTTGTCCATAGGCTATACTCTAAGAATTTTTTTTTCCAAAAGGGTTCCTCATCTGTCCCCTTTTTGGTTCCAGGTAGAACCATTTTGGGTTCCATGTAGAACCCTCTGTAGAAAGGATTCTACCTGCAACCAAAAGGGTTTCTTCAAAGGGTTCTCCTATGGGGACAGCCGAATAACCTTTTTTCAAAGAGTGCATAGGAGGCCTATGAAAACGTCTAGACCACCACTGTTGAGAAATACAACTTTTTAATTTAATGTGGATGAAACAGTGCGATGAAGTTGCCCTGTGAGAAATTCTGTCCTATTTATTTCACTTGGTAGAAATGCAGTTTACCCAAATCCTTCCAAAAACAATGTATTGTCTCTAAGGGCCATTCAGCACCACTCTGGATAAGTGAGTTAAAACAATTCTGTTTTATCAATTACATTTATCACATTTTTGTAATTCTCGTGGCAAATGCTAATCAGTCACTGATATTTTAAACCACTTATTCTCATGTAAAACGTTTTTTTGTTTGTTGTATGTTTAACCAAATATGAATGAATTCATGTTTTGTTCAAAGGATGGACTTGAGAGAGCTACTGTATATTTATAACATTCAAATATTTTGGATTTGAATATTCATTGACGTGTGTCCTTCAAGAGACAATGGGGGCCAGAATTAAACAAAAACACATTCGCCTCAAGTAACTTTTGGTTTAAAAAAAAATAGGCAGTCTCAAGGTTATGAAAATTGCAAGTCATATTTCTGTATTTCAACCGCTTCTGACAGGGTAAGCTACTCAGAAAATGTTAAGAAGGTAGAAAGTAAGACGAGTTCTGATGTGTTTTCCAGATATTCTGAGTGGGTTTCTCCCGAGAATCCCAGTACAGAACAATACTATAGAATCCATTTCGGGTGAATTTTTTCCCTCCCGCCGCCTACTCAAACCTAAACTTCTTCATGCTAAATAAAACTGTTTGCTTTTTAAATTGTAAAATATACCTAATTTTCTTCTCCAATACGCCTACATGACTTGTAAATTGACGTGTGTCCATCAATAGATTTAGGTAATTTCAAAATCTGGAATAGGCCTAGGCCTGTAGTCTTACAATTATTAAGTCCTACAATTATTACGAAAATGCCTAGGCCTACTTGAAGGCTCCCGTTTCATTATAGACGTGCTTTATTCGTTTCTTACCGTGCACAGCTCCGTCGTCGCCCATGGCATTCACTTTCTTATTGCCCAGAACCTGGACATGTTTGCCGCTGGTCCGGCTGTAGAGCTGGTAGGTCCGAATCAACCGGCGGCTCATCCGGTCAGACAACCGGCACTGCTCGTTCACATGGTGCTTGAAATTAGGAGGTGGGGAGTGGGACTGCACTGTGTTCTGTCAAACAAGAAAAACACATACAAAAAAATGCATGAATAAAATGATTGAATTATAAATGTAAATGCATCAGTGAGAGCATAGCCTAACTGATAATTCATGTTAATTGATGGTCAGTCTAAATGAATGAGAAGCAGATCAAGTTATTTTCCAACTAAAACATATTTATTTATTTCAATGAACACCAATCATATGCTTTTCATATGGGCTTAGGTTAAAGGCATTTCAAAGGGAATTGCGAGCACATGGCTTTTAGAAGAAAAAAAGTGCCCTTGCATGGTGAGTGTTTGGGGAGATGCACGCATCGAGTCCGCTGTCCTCACTCGAGATGACATGCCTATGATAGGTTGTTTTACCACGAATGATCTTTCACCCCCATCTCCCTTAGCTATATCCCTTAACGATTATTTTTCAATTCAGCCATACGCCATCCCCATATGTTTTAACAATTACCTTTTAGGCGAGCGTTTACGTCTTTTCAAGATGTTTGACTTGTTGCCAACTGCTTAGGACTCATAATAAAATGTTTTCATTGTTATTACACATTTACTGCAGATATACAAACGAATTGGATTAATATCAATAAGAATAAAAACGCTTGTAAATGGGTATAATTAGTTGCATTGATGGACTGAAATATTTTTAAGGGGCTATGAAATGTTATTGTATGTCCATTGCTCTGCAAACTTCATAAAAAGGCATGCTGGTTCGTACCTGTGTGTAAAAGCACAGCGCTAAGAATTGAAGTAACCTGAAACATAAAAGAGAAAGAAAGAAATATTTATGTTTCATATACATTTCCAAATATGTCAAGTAACTGTAGAGGCCTATATAGCCAATTACTTAAATCTTAACAGTTCAGTAGTATAACAACTCACAGGTAGCCTAATCTCGATGTTCTAAGCCTCATATTGAAATAAGTCAAATATTCCTTCATGAATTCCACTATTCCAATTCCACGTGAGTTGTCTGGGAAATAACAGTCCTTCCCAGCGGGAGTTTCAGCTTGGATTTTATCTCCCTTCTGTTACAGCTTATAAATTGATAGCCCGACGATGGAGATCCAGAAACAACTGAAGTTCCAGGTAGGATTCACATTCACTCATTGACAGTATTCACAATAAAACGTTCCGGGACGATTTAAAGACGTTCAGGGGGCCATCCAGAATTAAAAGTCCCAGGGAAAGAGCACGCGCTGTCATCAAGCGACCACCGTTATTCCACAAGTCAGTCAATTCCCTCTCCTGTCAATCATCCCTCCCCTGCAGAATTCAAGGTCTTCTTTGATGTTGCTTAGTAGAGATAATGTATATCCCGGTTGCTTTCGTGGAATTGTAATAAATCCATATGCACTGGTGGGATGGAATTATTACGCGCTAGGAGATAAGCCTATTTGTATACATATTTTACGCGCGACAGTGAGGAGATGGATGACCATTCAATAATAAAAAATCAAGAATCTTGCATAGATATCAATAAAAAATGGTAGCAAAATGTATAGTTCTATGTATTTGTAGCCACTGGTGATGTTTGCCTCTCAAAGAAACGCTGTTAGAAGGTCGATATAGCGGGGCTCCAATGTCAACCTCTCACACGTGTGTTTCTTGTGGTCCGGTTTACTTCAGAATACAGCGGCTACTGCCCTCATCATTTAAATACTTTCACTTGCGGGAAAGGCAATATCCTTGCAGGGAGCAGGCGGAGCCTTTGGTGGGAGATAGTAACAGGCTGAGGAGGACTGGAAGTGGCATGTATTGATTGACACCTGACAATGTTGTGGTATTTCAATAATATGAGGCACATTAATTGACTAGGCTTTGTGCCTTACTAGGCTACTTCCAATGTTGGCATTGTTACCAATTTAACAAGTTATCAAACATGAGTGTTTCAGCTCAATTCTAGAATGTATAAAACATGAACATTCACAAACAAACCTATGATTAGTTATTTGTCAACTAATAAATCAACTAATTAATTTCCAATAATCAATTAATAGAAATATAATGTAAATATTAACCCTATTGCATCACACAATAGAATAGCAAAGAAACCAAGCCTCTAGTTTTTAGAAAATCTATCCATGGAAAACCGTTGTTCCCTGTAATCGACTAAGAAAATATACAGCTACATTAACTTCCACCCCTACTGCAGGTTAGTGGTTATTTCATACTGCAGGTTAGTGGTTGTTTCATACTGCAGGTTAGTGGTTGTTTCATACTGCAGGTTAGTGGTTGTATCATACTGCAGGTTAGTGGATGTTTCATATTGCAGGTTAGAGGTTGTTTCATACTGCAGGTTAGTGGTTGTTTCATACTGCAGGTTAGTGGTTGTTTCATGGCACCATTGGACCAACCTTGATCTGCTGTTTTTCATCTTATATATATATATATATATATATATATATATATATATATATATATATACAGTAGGGGTGTAACGATCCATCTACTACATCGATGTATCGATTTATATTCCTATGATCCAACTACATCGATCTGTGCTCGCGAGTTGTCCTTTTGGACAACATATATCAATCTAACATCGTTTTAAAATGTAATAAATCGATTGTATCGATACTAGGAAATAACCCATTGGATTTAAGCACGTCAGACTTTATATGGATGTTTTTTCTTAGCACTTTTAATGATAAAGGCTTTAAACATTACTCGATTCAGTCTGCCTATCCGTGACTTCATCGCTCGCGCCAAGCCGCAGCGCAAAGGCACAAAGACAACAAAACATAGCATGGCGGACGACAGAGGAGAAGCCGACGAGCGAGAAATTATCAAGCCACCATTGCGGTCCTTACAAGAAACAGGAATCTAGGAAACTTCACCTGCACTGTCCAGTATCCAGGTATTTATTTCAGTCACACTGGTTGAATTTTTGGCTAAAAGGTTACTGAATCGATTTCAAGTCACTGAATCGTTTCGGATCGTATCGTTCTAAATGAACCAATATCGTCCTTGAATCGTATCGACAACCACGAATCGTGATACAAATCGAATCGTTGTTAAAACGAATCGTTACACCCCTAATATACAGTATATACAGTGCTATGAAAAAGTATTTGCCCCCCTTCTAATTTTCTCTACTTTTGCATATTTGTGATTCTGAATGTTATCAGATCTTCAACCAAAACCTAATATTAGATCAAGGGAACATAAGTGAACAAATAACACAACAATTACATATTTATTTCAATAACAAACTTATGCAACACCCAATTCCCCTGTGTGAAAAAGTAATTGCCCCCTTACACTCAATAACTGGTTGTGCCACCTTTAGCTACAATGACTCCAACCAAATGCTTCCTGTAGTTGTTGATCAGTCTCTCACGTCACTGTGGAGGAATTTTGGCCCACTCTTCCATGCAGAACTGCTTTAACTCAGTGACGTGTGGGTTTTCAAGCATGAACTGCTCGTTTCAAGTCCTGCCACAACATCTCAATTGGGATTAGGTCTGGACTTTGACTAGGCCATTCCAAAACTTCCAATTTGTTGCTTTTTAGCAATGTCAGACCATCCATATGTGACCTGAAGCTGAAGCGCAGCTGACCCAGCTGCGCTTCAGCTTCAGCTCACAGACGGATGGTCTGACATTCTCCTGTAGAATTCTCTGATACAGAGCAGAATTCATGGTTCCTTCTATTAAGGCAAGTCGTCCAGGTCCTGAGGCAGCAAAGCATCCCCAAACCATCACACCACCACCACCATGCTTGACCTTTGGTATGGGACCCATCTCGTCCAAAAAGTTGACTCAAGTTTGCCAAAAAGCACCTGGATGATCATCAAGACTCTTGGAAGAACTTTCTATGGACAGATGATTCAAAAGTATAACTTTTTGGATGACATGGTTCCAGTAATGCCTGGCGAAAACCAAACTCTGCATTCCACAGTAAGAACATCATACCAAAGGTCAAGCATGGTGGTGGTGTGATGGTTTGGGGATGCTTTGCTGCCTCAGGACCTGGACGACTTGCCTTAATAGAAGGAACCATGAATTCTGCTCTGTATCAGATAATTCTACAGGAGAATGTCAGACTATCCGTCTGTGAGCTGAAGCTGAAGCGCAGTGTTGGGTGTTGCATAACTTTGTTTATGAAATAAATGAAATAAATATGTAATTGTTGTGTTATTTGTTCACTTATGTTCCCTTTATCTAATATTAGGTTTTCGTTGAAGATCTGATAACATTCAGTATCACAAATATGGAAAAGTAGAGAAAATTAGAAAGGGGGCAAATACTTGTTCATAGCACTGTATATACAGTATATACTGTATATACATTACCAGTCAAACGTTTGGACACACCTACTCATTCAAGGGTTTTCCTTATTTTTTACTATTCTTTACATTGTAGAATAATAGTGAAGACATCAAAACTATGAAATAACACATGAGTGTTAAATAAATCAAAATATATTTTATATTTGAGATTCTTCAAAGTTGTCATACTTTGCCTTGATGACAGCTTTGCACAACTCTTGGCATTCTCTCAACCAGCTTCACCTGGAATGCTTTTCCAACAGTCTTGAAGGAGTTCCCACATATGCTGAGCCCTTGTTGGCTGCTTTTCCTTTACTTTGCGGTCCAACTCATCCCAAACCATCTCAATTTGGTTGAGGTCGGGGGATTGTGGAGGCCAGGTCATCTGATGCAGCACTCCATCACTCTCCTTCTTGGTACAATAGCCCTTACACAGGCTGTAGGTGTGTTGGGTCATTGTCCTGTTGAAAAACAAATGATAAGCCCAAACCAGATGGGATGGCGTATCGCTGCAGAATGCTGTGGTAGCCATGCTGGTTAAGTGTGCCTTGAATTCTAAATAAATCACAGACAGTGTCACCAGCAAAGCACCCCAAAACCATAACTCTAATGAACTTATCCTCTGCAGCAGAGGTAACTCTTGGTCTTCCTTTCCTGTGGCGGTCCTCATGAGAGCCAGTTTCATCATAGCGCTTGATGGTTTTTGCGACTGCACTTGAAGAAACTTTCAAAGTTCTTGACATTTTCCGTATTAACTGACCTTCATGTCTTAAAGTAATGATGGACTGTCGTTTCTCTTTGCTTATTTTAGCTGTTCTTGCCATAATATGGATTTGGTATTTTACCAAATAAGGCTATCTTCTGTATACCTTGTCACAACACAACTGATAAGATCAAATGCATTAATAAATAAATAAATTCCACAAATTAACGGCACACCTGTTAATTGAAATGTATTCCAGGTGACTACCTCATGAAGCTGGTTGAGAGAATGCCAAGAGTGTGCAACGCTGTCATCAAGGCAAAGGGTGGCTACTTCGAAGAATCTCAAATATAAAATATATTTTGATTTGTTTAACACTTTTTTGGTTGCTACATGATTCCATATGTGTTATTTCATAGTTTTGATGTCTTCACTATTATTATACAATGAAGAAAATAGTACAAATATAGAAAAACCCTGGAATAAGTAGGTGTGTCCACATTTATGACTGGTACTGTAAATATGTAAGTAATATGTATTCCATGTGAACGCATGACACAGAATGGTTTTCACATATAACATTCTAGAGGCTGTTGCCTCCTTCGATACAAATGGTCCCTTTCTCTCTTTCTCTCACTCACAATCCATCTTGCTTCACTTTCACTCTGCCTTATAGTTGTGTGTGTAGGCGACATGCATGGTAAGAACATAACAGCAATGTGTGTAATAACAAAGTAATAGTGTTTTAGGAAACTCCAGAAAAACCAAGGAACCTCCTAAGAATTGTAACATCTCAGGTCACTTAAAACCATCTCAATTACTGTATCTAGATAGACCCATTTAACCTCTTTCAACATGGTTGGCATCATAACATGTTAAATGCAAAACCAATAAAACATGTTCTACTGTAATTTCAACAATGTCAGAAAATGACATATCATAAGTCCTATCCTCACTTCTTTTAGACCTGCTTTCTCCTTAGACCTGTGAATAATGTGGGAACCTTTTGTACGCTCAACAGCTCAACAAGCTCAACAGCTGTTCAAGTGTAAAAAGTATAATTATCTGAATTTCAGTCAAATTCTTTGCAGTAAATCAGTCATTCCGGCCAATGTTAGGGATTTAGAGGGTGAAAATGTACCTGCCTTATTAGTTCCAGAGGGATACTGCAACAAGAGATTTTGCCACCTGGAACGATTCAGCCACTTTGTTCCTGGGCTGTATTTTCGACCTCTGTGTATGCGTCCCAAATGGCACACTATTCCCAATATAGTGCACTACTTTCAACCAGGGACCATAGGGCTCTCGTCAAAAGTAGTGCACTACATAAGGAATAGGGTGCCATTTGGGACAAAACCTATGAAACACTGATGGACAAATCGTTTGCTAATTGTGGCACTGCAGTATGCTCTCAGGAGAGTGTGGCCTACTGTGGCCTGTATATCATAATACATCCAAAGAATGTTCAATGATACATGCTAGCCTGGTCCCAGATCTGTTCTCGCTGCCTTGCCAACTCAATGCACAGGAGTTGGCAAGCATTGAGTTGGCAAGGCAGCACAAACAGATCTGGGATCAGGTTACCAGGGTTGGGGAGTAACTGATTACATGTATCAGTTACATGTGCAGATGTAGGATCACCCTGTTGCAGGAGAACTTTCCTGCAATGCAGGGCATATAAAACTTGCAGTTTATTTGAGGTTTAAAAAGGCTTCTGAAGTTTGTTATTTCTTCTCTGAGATTTCAGACTTAATTTTCCCTTATGAAAAATATATCAACCCCTACAAAAATGTCCATGAATTATAATCCACATAATAATCCACATTTCCTGTTGCTGCAGGATTAATATCCGGCTGTAGCAAACTGGCTCAAATTAAGATTCTACATCTGCAATCTGATTACAAAAAACTGTAACTGTAATCAGTTACATTACCAACAAAAATATTGGAATCAGATTACAGATACTTTAGAAAAACCTAGATGATTACTTCTTTGATTACTTTTAAATTCAGAAAGGATGTTTGCAAAAAATAATAATATATTATTACACCCGTTCTCAATTACATTCAATTCAGCATTGAAAAAAGACGCAAGTTAAAATGTGTTCCACCTGAGCAAGTCTGACTATGATGTCAGAGGCCACTATGATGTCAGAGGCCACTATGATGTCAGAGACCACTATGATGTCAGAGACCACTATGATGACACACCAAATGCGTTTGATGGATCCTTTTCGTCTTCTTCTAATGCCTCTTAAGGGAAAAGTAATGCAAAAGTAAGTAATCAGATTACGTTACTGAATTTGGGTAATCCAAAAGTTATGTTACTGATTACAATTTTGGACAGGTAACTAGTAACTGTAAACTGATTTAATTTAGAAAGTAACCTACCCAACCCTGCAGGTTACTAGCCTCTCAAGCCGCCTGGTCTTGCGAGCTTACATGAATGTTCGCTGCACAGCGGTAATCAAATCAATTCAATTCAAATCATTGTATTTGTCACGTGCGCCGAATACAACAGGTGTAGACCTTACCGTGAAATGCTTACTTACAAGCCCTTAACCAACAATGCAGAGTAGGAAAATATTTGCTAAATAAACTATAGTAAAAAAAGTAACACAATACAATTACAATAACGAGGCTATATATACGGGGGTACCGGTATCGAGTCAGTGTGCGGGGGTATGGGTTAGTCGAGGTAATTGAGGTCATGTAGTTAGAGGTAAAGTGACTATGCATAGATAATAAGCAGAGAGTAGCAGCAGCATAAAAAAGGGGGTCAATGTAAATAGTCCGGGTAGCCATTTGATTAACTGTTCAGCAGTCTTATGGCTTGTGGGTAGAAGCTGTTAAGAAGCCTTTTGGACCTAGACTTGGCGCTCCGGTTCCGCTTGCTGTGTGGTAGCAGAGAGAACAGTCTATGACTTGGGTGGCTGGATTCTTTGACCATTTTTAGCGCCTTCCGGTATATACGAGGCTAGCAGGTTAAATACCATTGACAAATTACTACAATGAAGAAAGTTCTGGCCACCAGAAACTGTGGATGCTTCCCAAATGGAATCGTATTCCCTATGTAGTGCACTACTTTAAAAAAAGTGCACAACAAAGGGAATAGGGTGCTATTTGGGACAAACCCTGTTTCTGCTCTGACAAAGGGAATAGGGTGCTATTTGGGACAAATCCTGTTTCTGCTCTGACAAAGGGAATAGGGTGCTATTTCGGACAAACCCTGTTTCTGCTCTGACAAAGGGAATAGGGTGCTATTTGGGACAAACCCTGTTTCTGCTCTGACAAAGGGAATAGGGTGCTATTTGGGACAAATCCTGTTTCTGCTCTGACAAAGGGAATAGGGTGCTATTTGGGAAAAACCCTGTTTCTGCTCTGATAAAGGGCAGAAGGAGCTTGACTACCATTCTAGAACCTCTAGAGTGTTCTACTAGGTGGGTCTGTGTACTGTACAGTACGAGTCTTCTTCCTTCTTCAACTGTCTGTCTCCTACACTGTTCAGCCCGTGGCTCAGGAATGTTGGCATGGCCTGCAGTGTACCGTAGATTCTATACCCAGCCCAGTTTGTTCTACTAAAGTGTGTAAAGTTAGTTATTCATCCCTCTTCTCTCTCTCTCTCTCTCTCTTTCTCTCTCTCTCTCTCTCTCTCTCTCTCTCTCTCTCTCTCTCTCTCTCTCTCTCTCTCTCTCTCTCTCTCTCTCTCTCTCTCTCGCTCTCTCTCTCTCTCTCTCTCTCTCTCTCTCTCTCTCTCTCTCTCTCTCTCTCTCTCTCTCTCTCTCTCTCTCTCTCTCTCTCTCTCTCTCTCTCTCTCTCTCTCTCTCTCTCTCTCTCTCTCTCTCTCTCTCTCTCTCTCTCTCTCTCTCTGCCTCTCTGTCTCTCTGTCTCTCAGTATTTCCTGCTTAAAGGGAATGGTTGTCTACTCAAATACAGTGGACAGGCTTCTTTGACTATGGCTCTCATAACATCATCATCTAACAGCTACCTGCAATTTCTGAACAATTTCCCCTCCGAGGACAAATTGAACCCAAATGACATTTAGGAGAGGTGACTTGTCAGACATGTTTGTGTAAAACTCCAGACTTCTACCTCAGCCATCGCCTGAAACATATTTGATTCTCCAAAAACTCATTGTTTTTATTCTACATTTAATGCCGGCGATCCAACCGCCGCCTAATACTTCTCCTAGTCTCAGGTGACCAAGGGTTCTGGCCTGTAACGAGTTTGAGAGGAGTTGTAGCCGGGGCTAGGAGCTGGAATGTCTCCAAACCTTACCCGTTGTTCTTCAAGACTGACTGTTGTGTTTCCCTCAGTTAGCCTAGTCCCCATAGCCTGTGCTGCTTTTCGCATTTGGACCTCGGCTTCGTCGGCTACTAATACAAAGCCTTGGTATCAGCGCGCCACAGAAGACAGCATCACTAGAGGCTGTAAAGAAGAAGAAAGGAGAAAAAAAGAGAGAGACATTTTGGCAAGAGAGCACGTGGGTTATTCTTAGAAGAGTAGTGACTGAATGTCTGAAAAGGCCCCGAGACTGCAGCCTGCAGACTCCCATTCACTCAGAGGTATTATTCCCCAAGCCTAATGTGGGACATAAAAAGACACAGTGCCATGAGGCAGGGCCAGTGGAAAGGTAGACACCATAGAGAATGAGAAAAAAAGACAGAATGACAAAGAGAGAGAGAGAGAACGTTCCCAATGTGGAAAAGGAAGAACATTTGGGAATTTGGGGAATTGTCAGTGTCATCTGCTGGTCTGGACTGTCATTCGCCACCAGCCACTGTGGTTTCCTGAACCGCACTGTGAGAAGAAAAGAAACCCATTCCACTGCTCCAGAGCTAAGATGTGTTATAATTATGTTGCAGTTGTCTGTTGTTGCAACGGTGTAAACCGCAGATGTGCCTGTGACCACACCAATGTTTTCACCTGGTGGGAACTCAGTATGAAACAGTACCACTGTAACAGGGTTACAGCTTGTTTACAACATTACCACTGTAACAGGGTTACAGCTTGTTTAGAACATTACCACTGTAACAGCTTAACAAAATAGGCCTACCAATTGGTAAGCTAGAATCAGAATGGCTGTTGCGTAGCTGCATTGAAAACGTTTGACAATATATTTACTGTAGAAATAGTGAGAAACGGAGACCATACTGTTCCCTTTGCTAGAAGACTGCTCCAATCTTATATCATCCATGAAGAAAAAGCGTTAAGAAGTCCAATAAATATTTGACCTTTACTTCCCACTCAATTAACCGGCTCAAACGGTGAGTCAACTGGTGGGAAGGAGGGAGAGAGAGAGAGAGAGAGAGAGAGAGAGAGAGAGAGAGAGAGAGAGACGAATAGTGTTGCTGGTACTCTGAGGGTCTATTAGAGTGAGGTAATCTCCTGGAGAGAAGGGGACTGCCTAGTCTACCGTTCACACACACACACACACACACACACACACACACACACACACACACACACACACACACACACACACACACACACACACACACACACACACACACACACACACACACACACACACACACACACACACACACACACACACACACACACACACACACACACACACACACACACACACACACACACACACACACACACTCAGTGCCCATTTGGCATGGGGGGCGGGAGGACGGGGTTAGGAGGAGGAGGGGGCGACCGCCAGTCAGTCCCACTCCTTGAGACAATTGTAAAGCTGAGGAGAAAATTTGGAAAATGAGTTCTACGATCTCACCAAATGACTCCAACTCACTCACTGCCATCAGGCTGAAGTATTTATTCGTGTTTAACAGGAGTTGAGAGTTTGAATGGGTTTTGGACTGTCTGAAACGACTGTCTGAAATGTCTAACATTGCCCTGGTGCTTACAAGTGATTAAGGGGTATAAGCTACCCGGCTACCCGCTTCTCCATAAAACAAATCTGTTCACTGCAAAAAACAGTTGAGCTATTGCTCAGCCTATAAGAACAGTTTAGGACAGTTAGGAATTGTTGTTTGGGCAACATAGCTTGGGGTCTCCTCTTGTTGATCTTTCAACCATGGATGAGAAGACAGAACGCAAGAACCATCCAAAACAAAACTCCTTGGTGGGGTGATGTGCTGGCAATGAGGTAGAAAGTTGCAGTTGGCTCGGCACTCGGTCCTCACTTCTCCCCCATGACTGGGATGTTTCCCCTAACTTCATCGCTGTATGCACTGTGATTTACAGTCTTGTAAACACATAGGAAGTAGCATTGAAAACGGTTTAACAAACTCAATAAAAGCAGACATCATTCCTGGTATTGTGCATCCCCATCTCTGTCTCTTTCACTCCCTCCTGCCTTCCACCCATCCATCCCTCCGTTCCCTCTCTCCTTCCTTCTATCCCCTCCATTCCCTCTCGCTCTCTGTCCTCCCCCTCCCTCCCTCCAACCATCCCTCCCTTCTTCCATCCATCCATCCATCCCTCCATCTCATCTTATTCTGTCTGTCCCCCCCCTCCTCTCGCACCCCCCCCCCTCCCTCCCTCCCTCCCACTCCTCTCTTTTTTATGTCTTAGCATTGGGCAGAGAGAGAGCGGACAGAGCAGGGCCGATGGCTTTAGCAGGCCTACCTGCAGGGCTGCTTAGAGCGGCACAGTGTTTCATCTCTGTACAGGAGAAGAAGTGGCCCCAGGCCCCCATCGGCCCTCCTCCCGGCCCCCATCAGCCCTCCGGCCCTCAGCCCTCTAAACAGCTGTGTGAACCTGGGAGGGAGAAGAGGGGAGAAGAGGGGAGAGGAGCATGAAAACTAGGGAAAGAAGAAAGAGGATATTCAGTGGGCCTCTGGGAATCTTGACTTGCTTCCCTCTTGGTTGCTCTCTCGCTTGGTTTCTCTCTCTTACACTCTCCCAGGATTTCAGTCCTTTACCCTCTTCTCTTCCTCTCACCATCTTCTTTTCTCTCTTTCGGTCTGTCACTCTTTATCACTCTTTATCACTCTATATCACTCTCTTTCTCCCTCTTCCACCCTGTGACTCTCTCTCTCTCTCTCTCTCTCTCTCTCTCTCTCTCTCTCTCTCTCTCTCTCTCTCTCTCTCTCTCTCTCTCTCTCTCTCTCTCTCTCTCTCTCTCTCTCTCTCTCTCTCTCTCTCTCTCTCTCTCTCTCTCTCGCTGTCCTCATCCCTTTCATAACTGAACTGTACTGATCCTATATGGACCGTGGCAAGCCACTAGTCCCACTACTTTTACAGATCCCTCCACCATATCCCCGCTAACAGCCTCAACCTAGACCCTCTACTGCCCTGCACCTTAGGGCCACAGCGCTAGAGCCCTCAACGCCTTAAAGCTTCTGAAAGATGAGAAATAAGGTCTTCAAGCCCAACGTTTTTTGAGCTTAACGTCATGTCCCCAATGCATCATCACCATCATCAACCCTTCTCTTTCTCACTCCCTCTCTCTGGTGAGATCACCCTCCTGCTTTGAAAATTCCTCACACTCATCCAAGAGGTGGATATTTAAAAGGGAACAATTGGTGAGAATCCCACAATTCACACTGACTTGGGCGCCACTCAAATCACATCTTGTGGCTTTATAATCCTATTGTTCTCTCCCTATCCGTACCAGTTACACTTTACATAGGGCTGCTTGGCTGGTGGTGGGGTTGTGTTGGGGCTGGGGTGTTTGTGTTGGAGAGAAAGTCTATCACTGGGGTATATCACTGAGTGTTGTATAGCAACCATGGCTTCTAGGCTTTCCTTGACTTGAAATGGGAGAGGTGAGGACTGTATTCTCTTTTTCCACTAGTGCTGATCCTAGTACAGTATTGTGATGGTTTTCCACATGTTCTGTGTGGGAGAAATACTAATTGGTCTATAACTCAATTAGCTTATTTTCCTCCACATAGAAAGGTGAGGAGGATGATTTGTCTTGTGACAAAGTGACATCACAAAGTTCTTTGGTACAGTGGAACCAGTGGGCTCTATGGCCTTGTATGTGGCTCTTACACATTTAGGACGTGGTTTTGTTCATGCAAACTAGACAAACTTTGACTTCACTGAAGCCTTTGTTCACTTTATGCTCCCAATGTTTGAGATAAGAGGAAAGAAGTTGAAATGGGTAAATGTGGCACCAACATTTAGCTAGATATCAGTTTTTAGTATCCCATTGAGGCCTTGTAGTTAAAAATATGCTTACAAGCACGCTATCCAATGTTTTCCAATAAGATTAAAAGTATTATCTTAAACACATAACTTGGTGCAAACAACGTCAATACAATCTTTAAACAATAATATAGCAAGTTTTCATTTTTTTTTATTGTCCAATGTTTTAAAACCCACTTAACGATAGGATATTTAATAGTATCATAATAGTTATGGATTACTGGCAAAGTACTCCAGCAGGCCTTCCCCTCCCTTTAGTTTGAAGCGAACATTAGAAGATGTAAAAAACTGACCTGTGACTCACCTAGCTCCTTCCAACCCCCCCTCCCTTCCCAGGAGGAACCAACTCCAGGAGAGTGCACAATATATACAATGAAAGGAAAAATAGAGAGGGAGAGAAAGACAGAGAGGAGGGGGGGGGGTAGAGGGAGAGAGAGATACAGAGAAAGAGGGAGAGAATGAGAGAGAGAGAGAATGAGAGAGAGAGCGAGAGAGAAAAATAAAGTGAGAAAGCAGAGAAAGGGAGAACTCACTCAGAGGTTGGAATTCGGAGGAGAGCCACGGAGCTGCACAGAGAGAGAATGAGAGAGAGAGAGAGAAAAAGGGTCAGCCCAGTGTTGAGTGCTGTTGTGTTTGTTTAGTCCCCTTCAAAGGCTGAGCTTAATTATTTTACCATGCTGTGCCGAGCTCTGCTCTGCAGTGACTGACTGACTGCAGCATCCATGGCCCGCTCTGCGTCTATCTGTTAACCCCACGCTGAGTTAACCCTCTCTCTCTCTCTCTCTCTCTCTCCCTCTCTCTCTCTCTCTCTCTCTCTCTCTCTCTCTCTCTCTCTCTCTCTCTCTCTCTCTCTCTCTCTCTCTCTCTCTCTCTCTCTCTCTCTCTCTCTCTCTCTCTCTCTCTCTCTCTCTCTCTCTCTCTCTCTCTCTCTCTCTCTCTCTCTCTCTCTCTCTCTCTCTCTCTCTCTCTCTCTCTCTCTCTCTCTCTCTCTCTCTCTCTCTCTCTCTCTCTCTCTCTCTCTCTCTCTCTCTCTCTCTCTCTCTCTCTCTCTCTTCTCTCTCTCTCTCTCTCTCTCTCTCTCTCTCTCTCTCTCTCTCTCTCTCTCTCTCTCTCTCTCTCTCTCTCTCTCTCTCTCTCTCTCTCTCTCTCTCTCTCTCAATTAAATTAAATTCAATTCAATTTAAGGGCTTTATTGGCATGGGAAACGTGTGTTAACATTGCCAAAGCAAGTGAAGTAGATAGTAAACAAAAGTGAAATAAACAATAAATATTAACAGTAAACATTACACTCAGAAGTTTCAAAAGAATAAAGACATTTCAAATGTCATATTATGTATATATACAGTGTTGTAACAATGTGCAAATAGTTAAAGTACAAATGGGAAAATAAATAAACATAAATATGGGTTGTATTTACAATGGTGTTTGTTCTTCACTGGTTGCCCTTTTCTTGTGGCAACAGGTCACAAATCTTGCAGCTGTGATGGCACACTGTGGTTTTTCACCCAGTAGATAAGGGAGTTTATCAAAATTGGGTTTGTTTTCGAATTCTTTGTGGATCGCTGTAATCTGAGGGAAATATGTGTCTCTAATATGGTCATACATTTGGCAGGAGGTTAGGAAGTGCAGCTCTCTCTCTCTCTCTCTCTCTCTCTCTCTCTCTCTCTCTCTCTCTTCTCTATCTCTCTCTCTCTCTCTCTCTCTCTCTCTCTCTCTCTCTCTCTCTCTCTCTCTCTCTCTCTCTCTCTCTCTCTCTCTCTCTCTCATTTAATTCAATTCAAAGGGCTTTATTGGCATGGGAAACATTTTTACATTGCCAAAGCAAGTGAAATAGATAATAAACAAAAGTGAAATAAACAATAAAAAATAAACAGTAAACATTACACTCGCAAAAGTTCCAAAGGAATAGAGACATTTCAAATTTCTTCACTGGTTGCCCTTTTCTTGTGGCAACAGGTATAAATCTTGCTGCTGTGATTGCACACTGTGGTATTTCACCCAATAGATATGGGAGTTTATCAAAATTGGATTTGTTTTAAAATTATTTGTGGGTCTGTGTAATCTGAGGGAAATCTCTCTCTCTCTCTCTCTCTCTCAATTCAATTCAATTCAATTTCAATTTAAGGGCTTTATTGGCATGGGAAACGTGTGTTAACATTGCCAAAGCAAGTGAAGTAGATAGTAAACAAAAGTGAAATAAATAATAAATATTAACAGTAAATATTACACTCAGAAGTTTCAAAATAATAAAGACATTTCAAATGTCATATTATGTATATATACAGTGTTGTAACAATGTGCAAATAGTTAAAGTACAAATGGGAAAATAAATAAACATAAATATGGGTTGTATTTACAATGGTGTTTGTTCTTCACTGGTTGCCCTTTTCTTTTTTCTCTCTCTCTCTCTCTCTCTCTCTCTCTCTCTCTCTCTCTCTCTCTCTCTCTCTCTCTCTCTCTCTCTCTCTCTCTCTCTCTCTCTCTCTCTCTCTCTCTCTCTCTCTCTCTCTCTCTCTCTCTCTCTCTCTCTCTCTCTCTCTCTCTCTCTCTCTCTCTCTCTCTCTCTCTCTCTTTCTCAGTTCCCCTTCCAAAGGGTCACCTTTAGAGAACCAGCCTCAACAGTGTTTTGAGGAGTTGTTAGGCTTTTTTGTGCTAGTTTGTCCCTTAGCTGCATGGACAAAGATGGCTGCCAAATTAGTTTTTTTCTGGTTTCCATTTTCTTGGGTCCCAGGCTATTGTCCTGGCCCCATGACAGTTTCTGACATGCTTCTTTTGCCACATGCACATACCGCCATGCCAAATGTGTCATTTCATTTGAATGTGTTGTATATTGAATGGTCTCGTTGAAAGATGGCTAACATGGCTGGGATATCAATCTAAAGTGAAACGCAAGGCCAGGACGCTATGATGCACATAACATGCCTACAATAACAATATGGTGCACATTATATGCCTAGAATAACAATATGTTTGTGTGATTCTGAATATTTGGAATTATGAGTTCCCACTGCAAAGAGTATTTGAAGTATGATAAAAACATGAATGGGGAAAAAAACGTACAGTACTGGAAGTGTATAGCGTGCACCCACAAGGTCAGATCAAGTATTGTACAATACAAAGGGACTTACAGAACTGTCAACTTTGACAGTGATGCATATTGCACTTATGTACATGTCGACAGTACACCTAGACACATGTTTTCAGTCTGACGAATACAGGCTTAAACCACATGTCGACATGTACATCTCTGGCCCTGGACCATATGTAACTATAATTCTCTCTCTCTCTCTCTCTCTCTCTCTCTCTCTCTCTCTCTCTCTCTCTCTCTCTCTCTCTCTCTCTCTCCCTCTCTCTCTCTCTCTCTCTCTCTCTCTCTCTCTCTCTCTCTCTCTCTCTCTCTCTCTCTCTCTCTCTCTCTCTCTCTCTCTCTCTCTCTCTCTCTCTCTCTCTCTCTCTCTCTCTCTCTCTCTCTCTCTCTCTCTCTCTCTCTCTCTCTCTCTCTCTCTCTCTCTCTCTCTCTCTCTCTCTCTCTCTCTCACTCTTTCTATTCCTCTTTCTCTCTCTCTCCCTCTTTTTATTAAACGTTTTGTCCTTTTCGTAGGACAAAAATAAACGCTTTATTTTGTTGTTGCATGTACATTCTACACACATTTTGCATACATAGCACTTTTTTCCACAGTTGTTAAAAGCAAGAATATAGGTATTTGATATACATTACATCTGGATAGATAGTACTCACCCACATGCGGTATACATTATATATGGTGTACATAGCATATCGTGTTTTCAGTCATAACTATTATAGAACATGAGCTTTTTAACCCACCCCTCAGCTACTCTCAGTCCATCCCACCTATCTCTGTAAACCACCCTCTTATTATTTCTGTATGCCATATATTATTCAACTGTGCTGTGATGTTTCAAATAAATTCTGAACCTTTCTAATAGCATAGTATCTACAGATTGTAAGTTATATTGTTGATGTATTGACTATGGCTTTCCAAATCTCCCAACAGTGCTATTTGTAGGGTTAATTTTAGGTAAATGTTGTGATTTTTCAGCAATTCCTGAACCTGTGACCAGAAACAAGCTACATAGGGGCAATACCAGAATAAATGATCTAGTGATTCTGTCTCTTCGTAGCAAAATCTGCAGAGTTGAGATGGTTGTATGCCCTATATACATAACAATCTGTTTGTGGCAAGAATTTTGTATAATTTAAATTGAAAAACTCTATGTTTTGAATCAAGCTCTGTTTTGTTTATCATCAGTTCACAAACTATGTGCCATGGAATCGGGACATCGAAAATCTCTTCCCAACTATTTTGCAGCCCGTATGGCGCCGCTGTCAAAGTTTTGCTCCTCAAATAAAACTAGTAAATTTTTCTATTTATCCCTCTTTTGTTTTTTCTCGATCTCCTTCTTTCTTTCTCTTTCTCTCTTTTCGCTCTCTCCCTTTCTCTCTTTCTCCCCTCTCTCTCTCGCTCTCCCTTTTCCCCTCTCTTGCTCTCTCCGTTTCTCTCTCCCTCTCCCATCTCTCTTTCCCTGTCTCTCCTCTCTCTGTCTCTATCTCTCTCTCTCCCTCCCCTCTCCCTCTCTCCTCTGCCCCCCCCCCCCCCTCTCTTCTATCGTTCACAACCTGGGGAACCTATCAGGCGGTGTGTAAGCAGGGCCTGTTCGCCCCAACCGTGTCGTGCGGTTTAACCTCTGGCTCCGAACGACCCCGTCTCACAGCACGACCGCTGCCTGGGTGGGAGGGTTGGGTGGGGGGACAACCGCAAGAGTTCAGGGACCACCAGGCATCTAAGAACTCAGAACTCCTGTCCCCCCTTAAAATACCCCTGGGTCTGTATTGCGATTCAAGGCTTGTTGTTAAGTAGAGTGGGAGCGGAATGGAGATCCCATACTATGATAGAAAGGTATACCTTCTATGAAAATCATTTTATAAAACCAGGTTTGTGTCAAGTTTTGAGTAGTCCATAGTGGTCCGTATGTCTTTTACGAATATGGTCCTCCATATCACCATGGTTCATATCACCATGGAATCACAATGGAATTTTCCAGCACTAAGTCATAACAACATAAAAATGGTTACCTTCTTTTGTACTTTGACTATGTCTTCCTTTTATCTTCAGAATAGGGGTTATCAGTGAATTTGGTTGTCAGGATATGGTTCATCCTCTTTAGAGTTAAACAAACAAATGAAGTCTTCTTTTAGCGTGGCAGGACACTCAGGACAGAACCCTAACAGGCTGGAAGGAATGCTTTTAACAATATGCTGTTGGACACATTGGAACACGAGACCTCCAGAGATTGGCGCATTCCAGGGGGGCATTTTTGTCGCTCTTCAAACCTCAATCAACGCTACTATCTCCTTCTCGCCCCTCCATGCTCCCCCGGTCCAGGGTCCTGGCTCTACGTCCCAGTTTGGGACCCGACTGGGACGTCGATGTGTTAATCGCCTAAGAATGCAGCTTTACAGGGACCCAAACACACACACACACACTCTACCCCCTCCTCCGGACATCTGAGGTCCTGTGTGCCCCAACCATCTGCGTTCTGGATCATGGAAAACCTCTCGTCTGGTGAAAAATGGAAAGGAAGATGTCTCTTTTAAATAGTTACACAGAGTGCCCTAAAAAGTTGTCGTTTTTTATGAATCACCTACAAGTCCTTAAAAGTCTCCACCAGTGTTTTAGTTGATGCTTAGGGTCTTGAAATCTTCCTGACCATGTGAATAACTCTGGGTCCTGGTGTAGACTCTCAGAAAAGGGTCACTTTAATGTCTCTTCCCAAGTACCCAAATGGTCTTGACTGACATTTTACGTGATACCTAGGGCCCAGAGTATTTCCTGGTCAGGTCATGTGGTCAGGAGGACAAGAGAAACCCCTGGCTCTATGGATTGCCTACTGTTTGTTCGAACGGTCAACTGAAAGGGTCATCATGTAATCGTAGTAATGTAACAATAGATTTTCTAAATTCTGTTGAGCTTTAGAACTCCTCATGACCTCTTCTGTACCATTATGTGAACATCAGAGGAGGCTGGTGGGAGGAGCTATAGGAGGACGGGCTCATTGTAATTGCTGTAAAGGCTAAATGGATCGGAGTCAAACAGGTGCTTTCCATATGTTTGATGTGTTTGATACTGTTCCATTTATTCCATTCCAGCCACTACAATGAGCCCGTCCTCCTATAGCTCCTCCCATCAGCCTCCACTGGTGGACATCTGTAAATCCTCTCTGTTTTACTAGCAGGTTGACGTTTATGGTCATGAGTCTAAATCCTGGAGGCAGAATTTAGCGATTTCATGTTAGATAGGCTAGCTGCAAAGTCAATATTGGCTATATTGTAAATATTTATGAAAACAAAAATGTGCTTTTTGGTCTTAATTCAAGGTTAGGGTTAGGCATTAGGGTTAGCAGTGTGGTTAGGGTTAAGGTTAGGGTTAGATTTAAAATCTGATTTTATGACTTTGTGGCTGTGCTAGCTAGTGACCACTCTGCAGAGCTGCCTCCAGAACAAGATTCATGACGAAAAACACTAACCTGCGTTCTACTCAAGGGGAATTTCTTCAACCGTTGACAGGGCATTCAACACAATCACACACAACCTCCGATATCAGCTAGCAGTGCAGACAGTGTGGCTGTGTGTGTGTGTGTGTGTGTATGACTGTGTGTGTGTGTGTGTAAGAGAGTGCGTACGAGTGCGTGTGTGCATGCGGGTACTGTGCAGATGTATTTGTCTGTGTGTGTGTGTGTGTGCACGCCCAGGTGTGTGTGGTAGTTCAGTTTTGATTAACCCTTGGATAAGACGATGCCTCTGCATCCGGCAAATAGGGTGGTCAGGTCAGGAAGTTGGAGGAAACACATGGAACCAACTTTCAGCACAACTATGCCAAAAATCTCTTTCTCCATCTCTCCCTCTCTCTCTCTCCATCTCTCCCTCTCTCTCTTCTCTCTCTCTCTCCATCCCTCCTTCTCTTCATCTCTCTCTGTCCTTTACAGTTAGGATAACAGTCGGGGAGCCAAATTCCACATGGCACATTATCAGTGTGTTGAAAGCACTTGACTGCTATGTGACAGTCTGTCACAGTGTCAGTCAGTGACAGTTCCCCTTTAGAGGGGACGGGAGGGGGAGAGGAGGGGTGAAAGGAAAAGAGGTTGATCCATTTGATACTGGTTCTCTCTGGACACCCTGACAGGAGCTGTCGTTGGAGTGGTGGAAGGGCGAGGTGGGGGCGGGGTGGGGTCCTTATCCATCAAAGACCCACCCCTATCTGCCGCGCTGTCCATCAAATCCTGGGGGGTCGTGTTTGGATAAGGTTAGGGACTGGGTTGTGTGTGTGTGTGTGTGTGTGTGTGTGTTATGACAACACCTCTGCTGTCTAGGCTGGATCGTTAGAACATGGCACCCTGGCCTCATGTTACTGTGCTCTTACTGCCTAGGGTGAAGGGGGTGAGGGGTGAGGTTAGGGGGCACAGGGGAACATCAGAGGGAACGACCTAAACTGGTGAGACCTTTAACATTTGCTATTTGCACTTTTGACCTGAATATGTAGACAATATGTAGACATCACCATACAGATGTAGTCTAATAAAAGTCACAGTCTCATTGTTGAAGAGAGTTACAGTACAATAACAAAGCCTTCAGAAAGTATTTACACCCCTTGACTTTTTCCACATTTTGTTGTGTTACAAAGTGAGATTAAAATGGATTTAATTGTAATTTTTTGTCAATGATGTACACAAAATATTCCAATGTCAAAGTGAAGAACAATTCTAACATTTACCCCAAAGAATATGAAAAATAAAACACTAATATATCTTGATTAGATAAGTATTCAACCCCCTGAGCCAATACATGTTAGAATCACCGTTGGCAGCGATTACAGCTGTGAGTCTTTCTGGGTAAGTCTCTAAGAGCTTTGCACACCAGGATTGTACAATATTTGCATATTATTATTTTTATAATTCTTCAAGCTCTGTCAAGATTGTTGTTGATCATTGCTAGACAGCCATTTTCAAGTCTTGTCATAGATTTTCAAGCCGATTTAAGTCAAAACTGTAACTAGGCCACTCAGGAACATTCATCTTCATCTTGGTAAGCAACTCCAGGTTATATTTGGCCTTGTGTTTTAGTTTATTGTCCTGCTGAAAGGTGAATTTGTCTCCCAGTGTCTATTGGAAAGCAGACTGAACCAGGTTTTCCTCTAGGATTTTGCCTGTGCTTAGCTTTATTCCATTTCTTTTTATGCTAAAAATCTCCCTAGTCCTTGCTGATGACAAGCATACCCATAACATGATGCAGCCACCACCATTCTTGAAAATATGAAGAGTGGTACTCAGGAATGTGTTGTGTTGGATTTGCCCCAAACGTAACGCTTTGTATTCAAGACATAAAGTTAATTTCTTTGCCACATTTCTTTGCAGTTTTACTTTAATTTCTTATTGCAAACCGGATGCATGTTTTGGAATATTTTTATTCTGTACAGGCTTCCTTCTTTTCACACTGTCATTTAGGTTAGTATTGTGGAGTAACTACAATGTTGTTGATCAGTTTTCTACTATCACAGCCATTAAACTCTGTAATTGTTTTAAAGTCACTATGGTGAAATCCCTGAGCGGTTTCCTTCCTCTCCAGCAACTGAATTAAGAAAGGAGTCCTGTATCTTTGCAGTGACTGGGTGTATTGATACACCATCCAAAGTGTAATTAATAACTTCACCATGCTCAAAGGGATATTTAATGTCTGCATTTTTTACTCATCTACCAATAGTTGCTCTTCTTTGCGAGGCATTGGAAAACCTCCCTGGTCATTGTGGTTGAATCTGTATTTGAAATTCACTGCTCAACTGAGGGACCTAACAGATAATTGTATGTGTGGGATGAAGAGATGAGGTAGTCATTCAAAAATCATATTAAACACGATGATGGCACGCAGAGTGATTCCATGCAACTTATTATGTGACTTATTAAGGAAATGTTTTGCTCCTGAACTTATTTAGGCTTTCCATAACAAAGGGGTTGAATACTTATTGACTCAAGACCTTTCAGCTTTTCATTTTTTATTAATATGTAAACAATTCTAAAAACATAATTCCACTTTGACATTATGGGGTATTGTGTGTAGGCTAGTGACACAACACCTCAATTTAATCCATTTGAAATTCAGGCTGTAACACAGCAAAATGTGGAAAACGTCAAGGGGTGTGAATACTTTCTGAATGCACTATATATTGCCAAAAGTAGCCTATTCTTTTTACCACAGTTTTACACCCAGTCCCTCCCTTATAACCCAATCCTTATTAGTCTATTACAAACAATGCATTGGGATCTGCTTGATCTGATTAAATGTCTTTGTAATGTTCTAAATGACCTGAAAATCCCAAAGTAAACTTTGGTTATTGGCAAAACACACTTTCTTTTCATTTTCACACAAAAAAATAAGCTTAAGAAAAAGGCCTAGCGCCATAGTCTATTTTTGAAAACAGTGGCGTTTGTATATTGTGTCAGAAAACCATAAAACCAACAGCTGTGATTCAGGAGGACACAGAGAGAAAGACAACCAGTAATCCTGTGGTCTTCCTTACATACAGATGTAGGATCTTCATTTGATCACCCAGTTGTTGCAAGAAATGTCCCACACAGCAGGAAACGCAGACTTGTAGTGTATTCAAGGTTTAAAAGGGCTTCTGAAGTTTGTAATTTCCAATTAAACATTTCTGACATGATTTGCAAAAATGTATCAACCTCTACAAAAACGTCCATTAATTAGAATCCACACAACAATACAAATGTCCTGTTGCTGCAGGATTATTTTCCTGCTGTGAGAAACTGGTCAAATGAAGAACCTACGCCTGTAGCCAGTTTGGCCAGGGGAGCCTCTACAACCTCTATAACCAGTAGTCATTATCATTCTAGCACCATGGTGGTGGTGTCACAACACTAAGTTTGGCAGCAATACAGTGACAGAATGGGCCAGAGGTGATCTTAAACTAAACTGCTGTGCTGTGAGATTTTGGTATCCTAGATGTTGTCTGTGGTTTTTTTTCCTCTTTTTTTCTGTGACTTGTTTTAATTGTTTCGTTTTTTTCTCTGTGACTTGAGTATCATTTACACTTTCTTACATTGTATTGTGACTTTTAAATCAGTCTGTCAAACTGTTGTAATGTCAATTGTTTCAGTCAAGACGAATCTCATTTTGGCTGTTACTTGAGTTTCCCCGTGTGTGGTTAGTTAGCTCCCTCTACTGTTAAATGTGTTTCATACAGGATAATGATGCCAATGCAGCAAGTGGCTTAATAACCACTATACTCCATGATCATTAGTACAATAGTACCCTTTAATCAATGGTACTCTTTGTTTATTTGATGTTAGAAAAATATTTAGTTTACTATAGATACAATGATATATCTGGGCAGTACAGATGTGCACCAGGACATTTATGCTTTTGAAAACAACACTTTTGTAACGTTGCAATTCAATATTGAAATCTTGTATGTTCTTATATCAACTGCAAAACACACAGACACACCAATGACTGTAAAGCACACACCACCCCACCTCCTCTCCTTCTCCTCCTCCCCCCTTCCTACCTCCTCTCCTTCTCCTTCTCCTCCTCCCCACCCCCCCACCTCCTCTCCTTCTCCTCACCCCCCCACCTCCTCTCCTTCTCTTCCTCCCCCACCCCCCCTACCTCCTCTCCTTCACCTCCTCCCCTACCTCCTCCTATCCACAATGTGATCTATAAATAGTCTGTCATCAGTAGATGGTGAGTGGTGCTGACCCTGGCCTTCTCTCCCAGATCCCTCCGTCCAGCAGAGAGAGAGAGAGAGAGAGAGAGAGGTGATTGATGGGGGCTCAGGCCCGGGCCAACCTTCCACTTGGGCTCTGCTGGCTGGCTGTATAAATAATGACAGGTCAGCGCCACTGAGGATGGAGGGATGGAGGGAGGAAAGAGGAGAGAAGAGGAAAGCACTCTAATGTGCAATGGTCTTGCACACACGTATTGCATTGTTAGTGTATAGTATGTCTCTCACTTTCTCTCTCTCTTTCTTTCTCTCCTCTTTTTCTCCCTCTCTATCCCTTATTTCTCTCTATTCCACCTCTCACATCTCTCTCATCGCTCTCTCTTTCACTGTCTCTCTCTCTCTCTCTCACACTCTCTTTCACTGTCTCTCTCTCTTACTCTCTTTCACTGTCTCTCTCTTTCACTCTCTCTCTCTCTCGCTCTCTCTCTCATTTAATTCAATTCAAAGGGCTTTATTGGCATGGGAAACATCTTTTTACATTGCCAAAGCAAGTGAAATAGATAATAAACAAAAGTGAACCGTAAACCATAAACATTACACTCGCAAAAGTTCCAAAGGAATAGAGACATTTCAGATGCCATATTATGGCTATATACAGTGTTGTAAAGATGTGCAAATAGTTAAAGTACAAAATGGAAAATAAATAAACATAAATATGGGTTGTATTTACAATGGTATTTTTTCTTCACTGGTTGCCCTTTTCTTGTGGCAACAGGTCACAACTCTTGCTGCTGTGATTGCACACTGGTATTTCACCCAATAGATATGGGAGTTTATAAAAATTGGATTTGTTTTAGAATTCTTTGTGGGTCGCTTCCTTTTAGGTGGTTGTAAAATTTAAAAATTTCTGGATTTTGTTCATTAGTGGGCATCGGCCTAATTCTGCTCTGCATGCAATATTTGGTGTTTTACGTTGTACACAGAGGATATTTTTACAGAATTCTGCATGCAGAGTCTCAATTTGGTGTTTGTCCCATTCTGTGAATTCTTGGTTGGTGAACGGACCCCAGACCTCATCCCCATAAAGGGCAATGGGTGCTATAACTGATTCAAGTATTTTTAGCCAGATCCTGTCGAAATGTTATGTTCCTTTTGATGTCATAGAAGGCCCTTCTTGCCTTGTCTCTGAGATCGTTCACAGCTTTGTGGAAGTTACATGTGGCATTGATGTTTAGGTCGAGGTATGTTTCGTTTTTTGTGTGGTAGGGCAATGGTGTCTAGATGGAATTTGCATTTGTGGTCCTGGCAACTGGACCTTTTTTGGAACACCATTATTTTTATCTACATTGAGCTGATTTCTGACATGCTGTTCCTTCTTTTTCTGTAGTGTATTTCTGTATTGTTTTAGTGATATACTGTAGGTAGCACACATGAGAACATTTTTCTCTGTTGAGATAATTTCCTTATTAATTTCTAGCCAGATGTAAAATGTTCCTGATTTGATTAATTTAATAGAGTGAGTTAGGTCTGCTCTATACCACATTAGCATACCCCCTGAGTCTCTTCCCTGTTTCACACCTGGTAGTTTGGTGGATAGGACTACCAGCTCTCTGTAACCTAGAGGGCAACCAGTGGGTCCATCTCCTCTATACCATGTTTCTTGTAGGATGACAATGTCTGTATTTCCAATTTCTTTGATGAAGTCTGGGCTCCTGCTCTGACCTCAGGCAGATGACCTCAGACCTCTCTCTCTCTCTCTCTCTCTCTCTCTCTCTCTCTCTCTCTCTCTCTCTCTCTCTCTCTCTCTCTCTCTCTCTCTCTCTCTCTCTCTCTCTCTCTCTCTCTCTCTCTCTCTCCTTCCCCCATCAATAGATGGAGACATCATCTCCAAACAGTGCTGGATCAGTCTTACAGCTGTCATGGCTTTGGCCTTTTGACGACCAGCTTTAATTTCCTGGCTAATTCCTCCTGGTCTAGAGAATCGATCCTAACTCTGCCTGTCTGTGATCTCTCTGATCCATGAGATCTCTCTGCTGCTGGGTAAGAGTAAGAGTCCACTCTCACTGTCTGTGACTGATGTACACACACACTAGCTAAAACAGGGTCATCCCTCACAGGTGAATGTAGACACACACACACACACACACACACACACACCTTCCTGTATTGGCCCAGTAGTCATATTTACTCCATAATAACAAAGTATAACATTTGACTGTGTGTCTCCTTAGATCTGCATCAATACCGCCAGCTCCTCAAATCAATAAAGGTGGATTAGGTAGCAGTTGAAATAAGAGGAACAAGCTAAATATAACCAGGCAGCTTGTTGTGCTTGGATAGACACAGCTAATATCATCGCCAGGATGATAAATACAAAGGGTTAGCTCCCATCTCCCAGGCCTGAGGGAGGCATTGAACTCTGGCTCCGCCATAATGACTTTGTCCACCGAATCGATCCACCGTTGATCCATGTACAGTAATTCTTAGATCATCATCACCGTGATGTGTGTGTGGGCGGGTGGATAGGTGTGTGTGTGTGGGGAGGGGGTTATATGTGTGTGTGCGCATGTGTGCGTGCGTGTGTTCGTGCGCGCCCTATTGCAATAACTTCAAGGCATATTCTGGTGCTCCATCCAGGTGACAAGTTAACGACACTGAGGCCTTGGCCTCGATTTGGGACCAGCTCCGAAGTGTTCTAATAATTTCTCCTCGTTGGAGACGCACCTTCAGGGTAATATCTGTCCATCTCTCTCAGGAGTTCACTTATTACTTATTTGAGCTACATTTCTTTTTAGTTTTACCTGCATTGCAGTAGGCTATTTCTCAATTTATCTTTCCTTGATTCCTTGCATCCTCCCGTCTCATCTCCTTCAAACGCATTGGAGAAGAAAGTCAGAGGGGAGGGACCTTGAACTGTCTCCTCCAATACAGTTGAGAAGGAGGCAAGGAGATAGGATGCGAGGAATCGTAGAAAGACTGAAAAAGAGTCGGTAGTGTCCAAGACTAGTCCACATCTATCTGTCTCTGATTTGGAACGTGGGTCCGAGGAGACTTAGCCTGTCCTCTTTAGGCTGTGTGCTTTTTCCTGGTTGAGAGGGAGCTATATTTCATTGTCATTTCACCCTCTCTTTAGGTCGATATAATGGTGAGACATATAGCCCAGCCTCTGCAGTGTTCTGGCTGCAGAAGGGGTTTAAGAGTTCACACTGACAGAGTGACAAAAAAGCGGCCCTTGGGTATGAACGACGGATGGGATATGCCCTCTTTTTCCCACAATGCAATCTGTCTAGGACTGATCCTCTTAGTGCGAGACAGCAGCTGGGGTCATTGGGGTGTGCGCGTGAACACACACACACACACACACACACAGCAGCTGGGACGCTTGGAAAGAAGGGCAGTTTACCTTCTGTCTGGACAGAGACATAGCTCATCTGGAAGGTCCGGGGCCACAGGCTGTTTCTCTGACACCACTGTTCTTAAGTGGTGATTTAGGAGGGCACGGCTTTTCAGTCCTGTGTGTGCAGACTTTTGTTCCAGCCTAGTGCTAACACACCTGATTCCACTCATCAAGGGCTTGATGATTGGTTGATTAGATTAATCAGGTGTGTTTCTGCTGGGTTGGAAGAAGAACTTGAACAATACTGATTTAAGAAGCCTATGTTTACCAGAATGTGAATCTGCAGGTATCACTGGAACATGTTTGTGAGGTGCTGTAGCTTGTCTGATATACACACATCTCCTCTTGGGAACAGGTGCCCATAGCGCCACTTTTGCATTCAGAAAATAGATTGTGAAGGCCTTTTCTGCATAGTACAGACAGCCATCTTCCACTCTGTCTGTTTCTATCAGCCTGTGTGCCAGACCTTTACAGCCTGTGATCTGTCACTGTTCTCTCCCATCTGTGTGTGTGTTCATCAGTCAGTTGGTGAGAGAGTGGGCTGTGTTCATCAATCAGTTGGTGAGAGAGTGGGCTGTGTTCATCAGTCAGTTGGTGAGAGAGTGGGCTGTGTTCATCAGTCAGTTGGTGAGAGAGTGGGCTGTGTTCATCAATCAGTTGGTGAGAGAGTGGGCTGTGTTCATCAGTCAGTTGGTGAGAGAGTGGGCTGTGTTCATCAATCAGTTGGTGAGAGAGTGGGCTGTGTTCATCAATCAGTTGGTGAGAGAGTGGGCTGTGTTCACCAGTCAGTTGGTGAGAGAGTGGGCTGTGTTCATCAGTCAGTTGGTGAGAGAGTGGGCTGTGTTCATCTGTCAGTTGGTGAGAGAGTGGGCTGTGTTCATCAGTCAGTTGGTGAGAGAGTGGGCTGTGTTCATCAGTCAGTTGGTGAGAGAGTGGGCTGTGTTCATCAGTGAGTTGGTGAGAGAGTGGGCTGTGTTCATCGGTCAGTTGGTGAGAGAGTGGGCTGTGTTCATCAGTCAGTTGGTGAGAGAGTGGGCTGTGTTCATCAGTGAGTTGGTGAGAGAGTGGGCTGTGTTCATCAGTGAGTTGGTGAGAGAGTGGGCTGTGTTCATCGGTCAGTTGGTGAGAGAGTGGGCTGTGTTCATCAGTCAGTTGGTGAGAGAGTGGGCTGTGTTCATCAGTGAGTTGGTGAGAGAGTGGGCTGTGTTCATCAGTCAGTTGGTGAGAGAGTGGGCTGTGTTCATCGGTCAGTTGGTGAGAGAGTGGGCTGTGTTCATCAGTGTGTTGGTGAGAGAGTGGGATGTGTTCATCGGTGAGTTGGTGAGAGAGTGGAATGTGTTCATCGGGGAGTTGGTGAGAGAGTGGGCTGTGTTCATCAGTGAGTTGGTGAGAGAGTGGGCTGTGTTCATCAGTCAGTTGGTGAGAGAGTGGGCTGTGTTCATCAGTGTGTTGGTGAGAGAGTGGGATGTGTTCATCAGTGAGTTGGTGAGAGAGTGGGCTGTGTTCATCAGTCAGTTGGTGAGAGAGTGGGCTGTGTTCATCAGTCAGTTGGTGAGGGAGTGGGCTGTGTTCATCAGTCAGTTGGTGAGAGAGTGGGTTGTGTTCATCGGTGAGTTGGTGAGGGAGTGGGCTGTGTTCATCAGTCAGTTGGTGAGAGAGTGGGTTGTGTTCATCACTACCGACTAATTTAACTAGGCTTCATCTGGTGCACCATACAATGTAGCCCCTGGGCAGAAAGAGGGAAGAGAGAGAGAGAGAGAGAGCGGGAGCGCGAAAGAGAGGAGAGATGGATGGAGGGAGAGAGATAGAGAAAGAGAGGGCGAGAAAGAGAGAGAGGATAGGAAGGGGAGAGGGGAGAGAGAAAGAGAGAGAAAGAAAGAGAGAAAGAGAGAGAGAGAAAGACCTTTGGCGCCACAGATAACAATTAGTGAAGCTTGTGTAATTTTTTTCTCTCTCTTTCTCTGCATTTCCCTCGTTCTCACCCTCATCAACAGTCTCTCTCCCCTCTCTCACCCTCCTCCCCTCTGTCTTTCTTTTGCTCTCCCCTCTCTCCCTCTGTCCCTCTGTCCCTCTCTCCCTCTCTCCTTTCCCCTCTCTCCTCTCCCCTCCCTCCCTCCCTCCCCGTCCTCCCTCTTTCCTCTCCCTCCCTCTCTGCTCTCCCCTCCCTCCCTCCCTCTCTCCTCTCCCCTCCCTCCCTCCCTCCATTCCCTCCCTCCTTCCCTCCCCCATGTCTTAATTGGGAGCCACAGAGAGCGGTGGAAATCGCATTAACGTGGGCCCTAGCCTGAGCCGGGCCATCCATCTTCTTTTTTATTACGGCGCACCAGGGCTGTCGTTCGATTTGTCACCGGCCTCGTTCGCTGATGACGGGCATTAGTCATCGCCGAACGTTCCCGTACTACACACACACACACACACACACACACCCCCACAAAGACAAGCACGTTCACACACACACACACACACACACACACACACAAAGACAATCTTGTACACACACACACACAAACACACCCACAAACACACATATACACACCATGTTAATGTTATCATCTCCCAGTGACAGCTGGGTCTGTCCGGGGAGGGTAGAATCCGCCTGGCGACAGCAGAACATCCGTCAACTGAATATTTCCGCGGCCAAGGGGACCCGGGACCTGCCGCTTCCACGGCAATAAGCCACATTAAAGCACTTATGGGTGGTGGAGGGTGTGTGTGGGGTGTGTGTGTATGTGTGTGTGTGTGTGTGTGTGTGTGTGTGTATGTGTATGTCTGCGTGCCTGTGTGTGCTTGTGTGTGTGCGTTGGCATGCATGCGTGTGAGTGTGTGTGAGAGCGAGAGAGAGCAAGGGAGGTGAGACAGGGAAAGGGATAGGAGGTAATTTGTTGCAATTAATTATGCTGTGAGTGGGGCTTTGTTGTGTGGGAGAGCAGTACATATGTTGGAATGTTTCCCTTTTAAGGCTGTGATGCCATTTGTTTGTTTTATGCCTCATGCCAGCCTGAGGGTGTGTGTGTGTGTGTGTGTGTGATGTGTGTGTGTGTGTGTGTGTGTGTGTGTGTGTGTGTGTGTGTGTGATATTTACTGTATATACTTTGCTCTGCATGACATAAAGCCCTTGACAATGACGTCATACAAACACAGTTATGTACTTTGCCTTAATCACCAATCATCCTTTCTTACCTCACACTTGACCTTCTACAGACCAATGGGTTGGTCTCATGGGAGCTTAATCATTTTTTAGGTCTGTGTTTGCTATAAAATGTCTCCCTCAATACTCCTATTCTCATTCTGTTACTCTTTCATCATAAAGTTCCCTACATTTGCCACTAGGGGTCAGTAAAATCGTACATTTCCATGTATCCAATCGAGGGCTGCATCTCACACCAAGGGGCCAAATGGCAAAGTTGTCCACACAAATATCTTCTAACTCTGATTCCAAATAACCATGTATGTGTAACTACAATAGGATACTCTTACACTTTTATGTCTTTAACTCCTGACCTCTAAGTGGAAAGACACAGAATTGCCTCTAGGAGTGTCGCCTGGAGTGCTGTGAAACCAACTGGATTGACTGCTGATTCTCACTCCATCATGCTTAATAAAAGTGTAAATTGTCCTTCTGCAATGACCTCATATACATGTGTGAATGCAAATACACACACACAGACACACACACACACACACACACACACACACACACACACACACACACACACACACACACACACACACACACACACACACACACACACACACACACACACACACACACACACTACCAGCCCATCCTTTGATCACTTTCAGTAGACACTGCATCTACATCTCCAACCATCAGTCAACAGTTAATACCAGTACTCCCAGTTGGACTCACCGAGTCACTGCCAAATTCCTTAATTACCACCGGAGAGAAAAACAGAGTTTGAAAAAAGTCAAGAAGATTTCCTATCATCTCTACCGCTAGAGTCAGTCTTTTCTACACAGCCAAACTCCTCAATTACACAGAGTTAGAAAAAATATATAAAATCTTCTATCTATCAGTCATTCTCACACTCTCTCTCTCTAATCATATCTCTGCTAAACGATGGCATGGGGCGAGGATATTAGGTTCCCTCTCTCCTCATCCATCATGGCCGCACTTAACATGATCAGCTCCCCAGTTTGTTCAGTGCAAAACAATGGGGGACAGTCGCTTCCCCGCTCTAACAGAGTCAATGAGGAATTTAAATACTGCACAAGAGACTGGGGCGAGACTGGGGCTCAGAGGGGAAGTAGGAATACTTCCCTTTTTTCAGTCATGCTCTTAAGTGGAGTCACAGAATGTTGTTAAGGAGGGAAAATAAGAGAAAAGGAAGGATGCAGGGTAAAGAAGGAGACAGGGTAAAGAAGGAGACAGGGTAAAGGAAGGAGACAGGGTGAAGAAGGAGATAGGGTAAAGGAAGGAGACAGGGTAAAGGAAGGAGACCGGGTAAAAGGAAGGAGACAGGGTAAAGGAAGGAGACAGGGTAAAGGAAGGAGACAGGGTAAAAGGAAGGATGCAGGGTAAAAAATGAGATAGGGTAAAGGAAGGATACAGGGTAAAGGAAGGAGACAGGGTAAAAGGAAGGAGACAGGGTAAAGGAAGGAGACAGGGTAAAGGAAGGAGACATGGTAAAGGAAGGAGACAGGGTAAAGAAGGAAACAGGGTAAAGGAAGGAGACAGGGTAAAGAAGGAGATAGGGTAAAGGAAGGAGACAGGGTAAAGGAAGGAGACCGGGTAAAAGGAAGGAGACAGGGTAAAGGAAGGAGACAGGGTAAAGGAAGGAGACAGGGTAAAGGAAGGAGACAGGGTAAAAGGAAGGATGCAGGGTAAAGGAAGGATATAGGGTAAAGGAAGGAGACAGGGTAAAAGGAAGGAGACAGGGTAAAGGAAGGAGACAGGGTAAAGGAAGGAGAAATGGTAAAGGAAGGAGACAGGGTAAAGAAGGAGACAGGGTAAAGGAAGGAGACAGGGTAAAAGGAAGGATGCAGGGTAAAGGAAGGATACAGGGTAAAGGAAGGATACAGGGTAAAAGGAAGGAGACAGGGTAAAGGAAGGAGACAGGGTAAAGGAAGGAGACATGGTAAAGGAAGGAGACAGGGTAAAGAAGGAGACAGGGTAAAGGAAGGAGACAGGGTAAAGGAAGGAGACAGGGTAAAGGAAGGAGACAGGGTAAAGGAAGGAGACCGGGTAAAAGGAAGGAGACAGGGTAAAGGAAGGAGACAGGGTAAAGGAAGGAGACAGGGTAAAGGAAGGAGACCGGGTAAAAGGAAGGAGACAGGGTAAAGGAAGGAGACAGGGTAAAGGAAGGAGACAGGGTAAAGAAGGAGACAGGGTCAAGGAAGGAGACAGGGTAAAAGGAAGGATACAGGGTAAAAGGAAGGAGACAGGGTAAAGGAAGGAGACAGAGTAAAGGAAGGAAACAGAGAAAGGAAGGAGACAGAGTAAAGAAGGAGATAGGGTAAAGGAAGGAGACAGGGTAAAGGAAGGAGACAGGGTAAAGGAAGGAGACAGGGTAAAAGGAAGGAGACAGGGTAAAGGAAGGAGACAGGGTAAAGGAAGGATGCAGGGTAAAGGAAAGAGACAGGATAAAGAAGGAGACAGGGTAAAGGAAGGAGACAGGGTAAAGGAAGGAGACAGGGTAAAGGAAGGAGACAGGGTAAAGAAGGAGATAGGGTAAAGGAAGGAGACAGGGTAAAGGAAGAAAGGAAGGAGGCAGGATAAAGGAAGGAGACAGGGTCGAGGAAGGAGACAGGGTCAAGGAAGGAGACAGGGTAAAGGAAGGAGACAGGGTAAAAGAAGGAGACAGGGTAAGGAAGGAGACAGGGTAAAGAAGGAGATAGGGTAAAGGAAGGAGACAGGGTAAAGGAAGAAAGGAAGGAGGCAGGATAAAGGAAGGAGACAGGGTCGAGGAAGGAGACAGGGTCAAGGAAGGAGACAGGGTCTAGGGAGGAGACAGGGTAAAAGGAATGAGCAGGGTAAAGGAAGAAAGGAAGGAGACAGGGTAAAGACAGACACAAGGAAAAAAGGTAAGGAAGAATTAAAAGGAGGGAAATGCAGGTACCTTAAGCGAACGAATTGAAGTCTTAATCGAAGGTGGAAGCCATCTTAAGTGTGACATTTGTGTGCAGGACAGGACTCTATAAATATCCTAACAGGCAGGTCTATCCACCACATGGTCTCTCTCTCTCTCTCTCTCTCTCTCTCTCTCTCTCACTCTCTTGACAAACACAGCATTGTCAAAATGTTAAATGTTTTAAGTGTGATCGTGACTTGTACCTAGTTTCTACTAAAGTGTGTAAAGTTAGTTATTCATCCCTCTCTCTCTCTCTCTCTCTCTCTCTCTCTCTCTCTCTCTCTCTCTCTCTCTCTCTCTCTCTCTCTCTCTCTCTCTCTCTCTCACTCTCTTGACAAACACAGCATTGTCAAAATGTTAAATGTTTTAAGTGTGATCGTGACTTGTACCTAGTTTCCTGTGTGCTCTCTCCTACAAACTAACAGGATTGACTAAAGCCATAGACAGCGTGTGTAACTCATTGCCAGTCCTCACTAATACAGACAATCTAGAGGAGGCAGTAGGGAAATGGGGAACGACAAAAATAACACTTCTGACAAGCATGAAATAAAACTGAAAATACTCACTCACCCAGTAATCCAATCCAATTTAATTATAATGGTGATATACTGCTTATCCCATGACATATTGCTTATCCCATGACAGACCCTAGCTCCTGTCTGATGGAATCTTAGTGTCACGGATTCAGCCGAGGCTGCTCCTCCTCCTTGCTCGGGCAGGCTTCGGCGTTCGTCGTCACCGGAGTACTAGCTGCTACCGATCTATGTTTCTGTGTTCTACTTGTCTTGTCTTGTCTCGCTCCCGAGGGCGTACGATGGTACAGCTGCCGGGTGCCAGGGTTTTCTGCTCCAGGTAGAGCTCTACCTGGCTACCATCCACCCGGCTCCCTCGGGATACGAGAGCGTGTCCGCCCTCATCTCCTGTCTGTCGGGAAAACGCTTTGAGTGGGCCAACGCCGAGTGGGGTGGAATAGACGCAGCGTCAGTACGCTATGAGGATTTCACCCGCCGCTTTCGGGCGGTATTCGATCATCCACCGGAGGGGAGAGTGGCGGGGGAACGTCTATTCCACCTCAGACAGGGGAAGAGGAGCGCACAGGACTTTGCCCTGGACTTCAGGACTCTGGCTGCCAGCGCAGGATGGAATGAGAGGGCCCTGATCGATCACTACAGATGCAGCCTCCGGGAGGACGTTCGTCGGGAACTGGCCTGCAGGGACGCCACCCTTAACCTGGACCAACTGGTGGACATGTCGATCAGGCTGGATAACCTGTTGGCAACCCGCGGACGTCCGGATCAGGGGTCGTCCATTCCATCCCCCAGCACCTCCGACCCTGCCCCTATGGAGCTCGGAGGTGCTGCACTTAGGGAGACCGGAAGGAGGGCCATCTCCTGCACCAACTGTGGCCGCGGAGGACACACTGCTGGTCGGTGCTGGGGAGGGTCCTTCAGGAGTCGAGGCGGTAGGCAGAGCATTGGTGGACCGTCTCAGGTGAGTAGGCACCCTACTCACCCAGAGCTCCCTGTTGTGCATATGTATATAGATATTGTATTTCCAGAGTTTTCCCCTCATTCCCAGCATAAGGCACTCGTAGATTCAGGCGCAGCTGGGAACTTTATTGATCGTCAGTTTTCCCGTAGTTTAGGGATTCCTATTGTTCCTTTAGATGTGCCTTTCCCTGTACATGCCTTAGATAGTCGCCCTTTAGGGTCAGGCCTAATTAGGGAGGTCACAGCTCTAATCTGGATGAAAACGCAGGGGGGTCATGAGGAGAAAATTAGTCTCTATCTGATTGATTCTCCTGCGTTTCCAGTGGTGTTGGAGCTTCCCTAGTTAACCTCTCATGACCCCACTATTTCATGGCAATAGAGGGCTCTCAAGGGATGGTCAAGTCAGTGCTCGGCGAGGTGTGTAGGTGTTTCCATAGGGGCAACTACGGTGGAGAGTCCAAACCAGGTCTCCACCATGCACATTCCCCCCGACTATGCCGATCTGTCCCTCGCCTTCTGTAAAAAGAAGGCGACTCAATTACCACCCCATTGACAGGGGGATTGTGCGATAAATCTCCAGGTAGGCGCTGCACTTCCCAAGAGTCACGTGTATCCCCTGTCACAGAAAGAGACGGCGGCTATGGAAACATATGTCTCCGAATCTCTTGGGCAGGGATACATTCGGCCATCCACTTTACCTGTCTCCTCAAGTTTCTTTTTTGTGAAGAAGAAGGATGGAGGTTTACGCCCATACATTAACTACCGGGGTCTCAATCAGATTACTATCAAGTACAGTTATCCACTACCGCTCATTGCTAGTATGACGGAGTCATTGCACAGGGCGCGCTTTTTCACAAAATTGGATCTCAGGAGCACGTACAACCTGGTGCGTATCCAGGAGGGAGATGAGTGGAAGACAGCATTCAGTACCACCTCTGGGCATTATGAGTACCTCGTCATGCCATACGGGTTGATGAATTCTCCATCAGTCTTCCAATCCTTTGTTGATGAGATTTTCAGGGACCTGCACGGACAGGGTGTAGTGGTGTATATTGATGACGTTCTCATATACTCCGCTACACGGGCCGAGCATGTGTCCCTGGTGCGTAAAGTGCTTGGTCGACTGTTGGAGCATGACCTGTATGTAAAGGCAGAGAAATGTCTGTTCTTCCAAGAGTCCATCTCCTTCCTAGGGCACCGCCTGTCCGCGTCAGGGGTGGAGATGGAGATTGACTGCATTTCGGCTGACTCCAACCACGATGAAGGAGGTGCAGCGATTTTTGGGTTTTGCCAACTACTACCGGAGGTTTATCCGGGGCTTTGGTCAGGTAGCGGCTCCCATTACCTCCTTGCTGAAGGGGGGACCGGTGTGACTGCAGTGGTCAGCTGAGGCGGACAGGGCTTTTGGTCATCTGAAGGACCTGTTTACCTCGGCTCCAGTGCTGTCTCATCCGGATCCCTCCTTAGCATTCCAGGTGGAGGTGGACGCGTCCGAGGATGGGATAGGAGCTGTACTGTCTCAGTGCTCAGGTACGCCACCAAAGCTCCGCCCCTGTGCTTTCTTTTCTAAGAAGCTCAGTCCGGCGGAGAGCAACTATGATGTGGGGGACTGGGAGCTGTTAGCTGTGGTTAAGGCCCTGAAAATGTGGAGGCATTGGCTTGACCATCGCAATCTGGAGTACATCCGGGCGGCGAGGAGATTGAACCCTCGCCAGGCAAGGTGGGCCATGTTCTTTACTCGTTTTGTGTTTACGCTTACTTACAGACCAGGTTCCCAGAACGCTAAGGTAGACGCCCTGTCCCGACTGTATGACACAGAGGAGAGGTCCATTGAGCCCACTCCCATACTTCCGGCGTCGTGTCTGGTGGCACCGGTGGTGTGGGAGGTTGATGCGGACATGGAGCGGGCGTTACGTACCAAGCCCACTCCCCCCCAGTGTCCAGAGGGATGTATGTACGTGCCGCTCGAGGTTCGCGATCGATTAATCTATTGGGCTCACACGTCACCCTCCTCTGGTCATCCTGGCATCGGTCGGACAGTGCACTGTCTTAGTGGGAAGTACTGGTGGCCCACTTTAGCCAAGGACGTGAGGGTTTACGTTTCCTCCTGCTCGGTGTGCGCCCAGTGTAAGGCACCTAGACACCTGCCCAGAGGGAAATTACAACCCCTACCCGTTCCACAACGGCCGTGGTCCCATCTTTCGGTGGATTTTGTTACGGACCTTCCCCCCCTCACAAGGGAACACCGCGATCCTGGTCGTTGTGGATCGGTTTTCTAAGTCCTGCCGTCTCATTCCTATGGCAGGTCTCCCTACGTCCCTACAGACTGCTGAGGCCCTATTTACACACGTCTTCCGGCACTACGGGGTGCCTGAGGATATTGTATCGGATCGAGGTCCCCAGTTCACCTCAAGGGTCTGGAGGGTGTTCATGGAACATCTGGGGGTCTCGATCAGCCTCACCTCAGGTTTTCACCCCGAGAGTAATGGGCAGGTGGAGCGAGTTAACCAGGATGTGGGTAGGTTTCTGCGGTCCTATTGCCAGGACCGGCCGGGGGAGTAGTCGGGTTTTATCCCCTGGGCAGAAATGGCCCAAAACTCACTCCGCCACTCTTCCACTAACCTTACTCCATTTCAGTGTGTATTAGGTTATCAGCCGGTCCTGGCACCTTGGCATCAGAGCCAGATCGAGGCTCCTGCGGTGGATGAGTGGTTTCAGCGCTCGGAAGAGACCTAGAACGCTGCCCATGTACGCCTGCAGTGGGCCATCAGGCGACAAAAGGCGAGCGGCGACCGCCACCACAGTGAGGTCCCGGTGTATGCACCGGGGGACCGGGACTGGCTCTCGACCCGAAATCTGCCCCTTCGCCTGCCCTGCCGGAAGCTGGGTCGGCGGTTTGTGGGGCCATTTAAAGTCCTGAGGAGATTGAACGAGGTTTGTTATAGGTTACAGCTTCCTCTGAATTACCGTATTAACCCCTCGTTCCATGTGTCTCTCCTCAGGCCGGTGGTAGCTGGTCCACTCCAGGAGTATGAGGTACGGGAGGTTCCTCCGCCCCCACTGGACATTGAGGGGGCACCGGCGTACTTGGTCCGTTCCATCCTGGATTTGAGGTGTCGGGTGGGGGGCCTGCAGTATCTCGTGGAGTGGGAGGGGTACGGTCCGGAGGAACGGTGCTGGGTTCCTAGGAGGGACATCCTCGATCCCTCCATGTTGAGGGTTTTCCACCATCGTCATCCGACTCGCCCTGCGCCGCGTCCTCCTGGCCGTCCCCGAGGCCGGTGTCAGCGCACGGCTGGAGCCGCTCGTCAAGGGAGGGGTACTGTCACGGATTCAGCCGAGGCTGCTCCTCCTCCTTGCTCGGGCAGGCTTCGGCGTTCGTCGTCACCGGAGTACTAGCTGCTACCGATCTACGTTTCTGTG